>NC_085138.1:396295007-396320007 GCF_035046485.1 Aedes albopictus | reverse complement strand
CTGTAATTTTTTTCCTTCGCGTTTTCGAACTCAGGGTATGATTCTACACCAAAAATGATTATCAGTTTACCGAGTTCAAAAATGCTGTAAACTAGTGTAATCGCACCATGCTATGGGGTGAGGGTTCGATTCCCGCTTCGGGCGTTGAAACTTTTCGTGAGAATAGTTTCTTCCCCGTTTCCACTGGTGCATGCTCCGTTGTCCGTTGTCTAATGTTAAGTTTAAAACAGTCTGTACAGCCGAAAGCTGAAGACGTTGTCCGTGTCTTTTTTTTTTTTTAAGATTCAGCCATCTTGCCTGTTCCGCTTTTCGAGCTTCCCACTTTCCGCATCAGTTTCTCCCCCATCTCCGTCCGCAATGTCTGGAGTTTCCTCTGGTGGGCTTTGAACTCGACTCCCCATATTCGCATAGTCGATGTAAGCGCCACTGTACTTTTTAACATACTTTTGGAATTTTAACAATGAATAAATATAAAGTTCAAGATTTTTTTCGCGTAAACATCTAACTAAGGGTTAGATCTTGTAATCTTTTGAATAAAACTGGTCACAAATACACACACGCGTTAGATATTAGCTTTTGTACGGTGGCATTGTCAATGGTGGTTACATCGACTATGCGAATATGGGCAGTCGAGTTCCATCTCCTGCTTCACTTTCTCCAGTTGCTGGCGCATCTCCAGCAGCTCCTGCTGCATTTCCAGACATTCGCCTTCTCTGCTTCGAGCTCCACTAATTCCTGTAATTTTCTCAGAAATTGTATGTTAGGATTCTGACGTTACTCATGCAGTTCTTCTGAATCCCAGGACTCCCAGGTGGATTTTAAAAGGAATTCAAGCATTTTTTTTAATAATACAAGGAGGAACTTGTGAAAAAAATCCGGAAGATCTCCTTTAAATACTGATGGAGTCTCTGAATATATATCTGAGAAAGAAATCCATAGCAAAACATTCTGAATAAATTACTCAAGAGAATTTTGGAAAAAAATACAGTCAAATTTCTATAGAAATTCCTGGAAGAATTCTTGAAAAATAATCCAGGAAGAAAAAACTGAATGAATTCTAGAGCGATTCCTGAAGGCATCCCAGGTGAATTTTTTGAAGAAAATAAAGTAAAAGTACCTGAAGATATTCTTTGGTAATCATTTTGTAGGATTTCTCACAGCCCCAATAAAATTCTTGAAGGAATCCGTAAACATATTCTTGAAGAAACACCTATACAAACTTCTGAAAAGAGTTGTAGAGATTTCTCTTAAGAAATTTCTAAAGGAGTTTCAAAAATAAATACATGGGAGCTTTTCTTGATATATTTTCGAACGAAATCCTTGAAAAATCAGCGGAGAAATTCAAAAAGCCTTCCTTGGAACGAATCCTGGATTAATTCCTGGGGAAATACATTGATAAATACCCGGAGGAACTCTTGAAGTCATCCGTATGCATTTCTGCATTCTCTGGAAGAATTTGAATAAAGTAACTAGTTATGCAAATATCTAAAAAAAATATCCAGAAGAAAACTTCTTTAAATTATGCAAATATATATTGAAAGAATTTCTGAAGTAATTCCTGTAGAAAACTTTGAAGGCATCTCAAGAGAAATTTTTGAAGTACCTGGAAGAGTATTTTAAAATGCCACTTGAAGATATTTCGAATGAATCCGTGATCAATTTTATTCCCTGGTTAGTCCAAGGTGGTGGTGGGTGGGTGGTACGCTTAACCGTTCGAAACGCAACACACTTGACACTTTGGGAACACTTCTGTTTTTGTTTGCCTTATTGGATTGAAGACTACGAAGATTGATGAGCCGGGAAACACTATTTCTTCCTACTGGGTTTCTTATGGGCGTATGAGTGAAAAAAAGCAAAAAATCTTCCCTCCTTCACTTTTTCACAGAAAACCGCAAACAAAATCACCACCTTTGTAGTCCCCAATATACTGTGGGGTGTTTATAGTTGGTGGTGTTTGGTTGTTCGTATTTGGTGACAAACATATCTAAAGGTCCAATCTGCAAAAGATAGGCTCTTTTTGTTCCGATTCTCTTTAAATTATTACTATGTAACAGCGGACATTTTGACAATTTGTGATGTGTAGATCGGAAAAGGGTTGTTTTATCTAGCATCCGACGCAAGAAGTAAATCAAAATTTATAAATACAAGCACTTTATAATCGAAAGAGAGGATACTTAAAGAGAGCTTTTCATCTGCACTCAGGACCTATAGAAATGTTCGGCCTGATTTGTTTGTGTTAGTTGGGTTATTAGTCGATTTTGGTTGGTAGATGATGACGCATTCTCTCTCCTCTCCGATTGTTGAGAGAAGATTTGCGTACGCACATCCTAAATTAGCGGTATCTGCTCGATGATTGACTGTCTTGGAACTCGTCGTAATATAGCTGTGACTGAAACCAAAAAAAATCAAGTCGTTGTTCAACATACACTTGGAAAAAGCGGAGCGGACCTGGTGTGGTGGTTGGAACACAAGACTATCACGCCGAGGACCTGGGATCGAATCCCACTCCCGAAATACTCACAAAATGTGGGTTCTTCCTTCGGAAGGGAAGTAAAGCGTGGGTCCCGAGATGAACTAGCCTAGGGTTAAAAATCTCGTTAATAAAGACAAAATAAAACTTGGAAAAAGCGATAAAGGAAGCAGGTGTGCAGTGCTTGAAAAGTGAATCATTTTTCCCAAAACGAAGCAAAATATGCTCCTCTTAGGCCGACGCTTTCGATCCGCTAGCCAGCGCTTGAAAAGTGAAGCGTTTTACCTCAGACGAATCAAAATTTATTCTTCTTGACCGGCGCTTTGCAATCTAACGCGGGAGCTACAGTGTCGGACAAAACAATAAGACCACAGGTCCTATTTCATACAAAATGGTCAAGTTTGATGATATGGTACTCGGTTTCTACTAAACCAATTTGGCCGAAATTTTGGCAGTGCTAATGGAGCTATGTGAATTTCGATTTGTATTGCCTTCATTGGCTTACATGCTTCTGAAGCAAGTGGGGGCAGCAAAGAAAATATAAGTGAGAGTGAGGAATGACGATTCAGCGCTGTGCGGCTCTCTGAATCTCTCTCTTCGCTGGTGTACGCCAATGAATATACTTGGTTTTTATCCCGCTATGACAGTGCAAATGACATAAACTCGAATTAAATCAATTATAATAGTCACGTCCATCATTCCCTTACGGACAAAATGGTTGTTTTTACAAGTTTTGAGCAAAAAATAAAGCCACCAAATCATTTACGCCTCTTCAGCGTCACCGCAGCAAGTGAGAACGAATGGTTTCCAGTCAGTTTGATTCACTAGCCAACCGACCAATGAGAAATAGTGGTCGCGGTTGGTTCGGTTTCTCTTTGCTTGCTGTGCGTGTTCGTTCGTAGTGATGTTTGGCGCTGATAACTGGTTGTATTTTTCATATTCACTCGGATTCAAGCACTGGCGATTTCACTAGCAAACATGCTTTTAAAGCAAGTAGGAGCAAGGACAATAAAAAATAAGCGAGAGAGTGAAACACGATGGTTCGGCTGCGTGTTCCTCTCTGACTCTTTCTCTTCGCTGATGTGTACGAATATTATTGTAGTGCCAATGACATACATATATAAGCTCAACAAAATTATTGTTTTTACAAGTTTTGAGAAAAAAAACCCACTGAGTCATTTACGCATCCTCTCCCTCACCGCAATAAGTGACAACGAATGTTATCCGTTCAGTTTGCTTCACGAGTCAACCGGTCGATGAGGAACAACGCGTTGTTGCTACGGTCGCAGTTGGTTCGGATTTCCTTTGCTCGCTTTGCGTGTTCGTTCGTAGTGCTTTGGCGCTGATAGCTGATCGTATTTTTCATATTCACCCAGATTCAAGGACTCCTAACTTCGAGGACGAAATCGACATCATCTTGATCAACGTCGGACCTTGCAAGAGGTCTGCTAATCCAGCTGAAGTTCCGTAGGCCGCGAATTAAGACAAAACTCGCGTTGTACACAAGGAAATGGCATCCCTATCCCAAAAATGGAATACAGTGACCCCACAATTTATGAATCGGCAAAAATGACCACAGTTTATGGATCTCTCATTTGATCAACATGGTGATTCATAAATAGTGTACAAAATTAAGATGATTCATCGGTGTGGGGTCACTGTATTTTTGTAGCCAACATAACTGTGGCTTAGGCTGGCAACCTATATTTCAACACAGCAACATAGTTTTAATGCGTAGTAAGAAATCAAGAAGACCATAACAGTCAGCTGGTTGTACAATACTCTGATTCTTCTGTTCGCTTCATACGGTCATGAATAGAGGACATTGAGAGTTATTGATGGAAGAGCCTTTGGAGTGCTGTGATTATCTTCTTTTCTTCTTCATGGCGTAACATTCCGACTGAGACAAAGCTGAGAAGCAGGCACAATATTATATGAACACTTTCACAGTTATTAACCTTCCGTAACTCGCGCGGTTGACCACCACCGTCAGCACCAAGCTAATGCTGAGAACGAAAGCGAGATTTTTTCAACGTATTGTACAAAATACAACAGCGTGATCGCTCGAGGGTTAACTGAAAGCTTCCTCTGCCAGCAGGCGCAAAGATACTCTATGTCCAAGGAATTCAAGGAAATTTCCTTCATGAAAAGTTCCTGGACCGACCGGGAATCAAGCCCATCCCGCTCAGCATGGTCTTGATGAATACTTACGCCTTTACAGTGCGCAATGGTATACTAAAGGGCTAAAGGACAAGTTCTGTCGGCGTCGCAAGAACTACGAGTTGTACCATGTTCACAAAGAGATGGATATAGTGAATCGAATAGAACACGGTAGGCTGCGGTGGGCTGAGCATATAGCTCGTATGTCGGAGGAACAACATGTTTAAACCATATTCAGTGGATTATCAGGTAGGGGCCGATGGCTTCGTGGAAAACCTCGCATATGTTGGGCAGGATCTAAGAAATGCAAACGTTCAGGAATCAGGGCGACTATAAGCGATTGGTCCAAGACCGAGACTAGTGGGGAAACCAATGCTTCATACGGCGTAGAGTCACTTGTACGAGTTTTAGCCTATTAAGTACATATTAAGTAAGTCAAAAAGTAGGTAGTTGCTTTGATCTGTCTGGTCATACGCATAGAGAAGGTTAAAAATACAATAGGAAGAATTTGGTCAACACTAAATAACAGTTTTGAACAGTTCGATGTAATATGTGTGCCCACTTCTGCATCAACGCTTTCAGTCAGTCAGCAGTTCCGGTCAGCATTTTGATTGATCAGTTCTGGCACGCTTGAAAGGGTTCATTTTCATCGCCTCGCAGCACACCGATTACCCTCCAGCACTCGAACTCGCCTCTCGGTACGGCTTCTTATGTGTGTGGAGTGGACGGACAGAAAAATCGATTTCAATTACCCTCTAAAACAAAAAAAAACAAACTCCACAACATTATGCCCGAGCCACACTCAAGCCGGGAGAGTGGCGGGTCCACCGCGGCAAACATGCCCAGTTCCATGGGGCAGCCGATCCGAGCCTACCATGTGGATGTCGAAATTATTATGTTGATTTACGCCTGTGTCAGCAGTGGCGACGAGAGCATGACGTGTGACTAAATTGATTCAATTATTTTCGGTACTCGACAGCCAATCAGTTGTAATAAGATTCGAAAAACGGAACGAATTTTTGTCCATGCCGCGCCGGAGGATTTAGAAGGGTGCCGAGTGGTCAGTTCAGTTGAGACCAGGGCGACCAGTGCCCATTTGTATGTCTGTCCTATTTGCATATCGGGTCTGAATAGAATTGCTAGAAAACAACACTAAATACGAATATCTGGCAACTCCAATTTAGAAATACGAGTGTAACTCTTTATTCGACGGATAATTGAATTCAGAACCATTCAACGGTCACGGGCGATGGGCAGCTGGAGCTGCTGTTCAATCAAAAGTGATTAATACTTGTCAAAATAAGAAATATTTTAAGCACTGCTCACGGTCAACTGGATCATCAATCCTCTAGCACTAGCAGCTTGGATTCAAAGCACCAAGCAAGCACCACACCACCGGGTCGGTCAGGGGTGCAATCGATCTAAATATTTTGAACCGAGTCCAATTGGCTCCTGTCGACTTGCGTTTGCGGTAGCAGCGATACGATTTATATCTTCTCTAACTAAACAAGCGTCCGCTCGTTCGCTCATAGGGTCGTTTGGTTCGACAGGCAGGGCAAAGGATCTGGGCAACCGCATCGCAGCAACGCACATCCAACCTAATTAAATAAACAATCGGATGTTTTCAGCGCAAATAAAATAGCAACAAGCGACGACGACCGGCATTCGCATCGTAAATTATGAGTGCAAAAACACTCTCGTCTTCACTTTGCCGGGTCCGCCGGTCACCGAGGAGAGCAATAAAACTGAACTCGGTGCACGTTTTAGTAGACAGGGGTTTCCAACCTAGAGGAGGCCCTTATAGTCCCGGAGTTTTTCAATAGACTTTTCACGAGTTCTTCCAGGAATTCCTTTAAGAAGTCCTTAAGGATTTCCTCCAATTATTCTTTCAAGAATTCCTCAAGGGATTCCTACAAAAACTCCTCCAGGGAAACTTTTGAGTAACTCCTCCAGGGATTTCCTGGGAAATTCCTTCAGGAAGTCCTCCAGACTCTTCAGGTATTCCTTCAGGGATTCCTTCAGAAATTCCTTCAAGGATTTGTCCACGCATTTCTCCAGGAATTCCTTCAGGAGGATTTTTTCTAAGGATTTTTTCAGGAATTGCGGCAGAGATTCCTTCGAAAATTCCTCCAGGGATTCCCTCAGGAATTCCTCCAGGGATTCCTTCAGGAATTCCTCCAGGGATTCCTTCAGGGATTCCTCCAGAGATTCCTTCAGGAATTCCTACAAGGATTCCTTCAGGAATTCCTACAAGGATTCCTTCAGGAATTCCTACAAGGACTCCTTCAGGAATTCCTACAAGGATTCCTTCAGGAATTCCTACAAGGATTCCTTCAGGAATTCCTACAAGGATTCCTTCAGGAATTCCTACAAGGATTCCTTCAGGAATTCCTACAAGGATTCCTTCAGGAATTCCTACAAGGATTCCTTCAGGAATTCCTACAAGAATTCCTTCAGGAATTCCTTCAGGGATTCCTTCAGGAATTCCTTCAGGGATTCCTTCAGGAATTCCTTCAGGGATTCCTTCAGAAATTCCTTCAGGGATTCCTTCAGGAATTCCTTCAGGGATTCCTTCAGGAATTCCTTCAGGGATTCCTTCAGGAATTCCTTCAGGGATTCCTTCAGGAATTCCTTCAGGGATTCCTTCAGGAATTCCTTCAGGGATTCCTTCAGGAATTCCTTCAGGGATTCCTTCAGGAATTCCTTCAGGGATTCCTTCAGGAATTCCTTCAGGGATTCCTTCAGGAATTCCTTCAGGGATTCCTTCAGGAATTCCTCCAGGGATTCCCTCAGGAATTCCTCCAGGGATACCTTCAGGAATTCCTCCAGGGATTCCTTCAGGAATTCCTCCAGGGATACCTTCAGGAATTCCTCCAGGGATTCCTTCAGGAATACCATAAGGGATTCCTTCAAGAATTCCACCAGGGATTCCTTCAGGAATTCCTCCAGGGATTCCTTCAGGAATTCCTCCAGGGATTCCTTCAGGAATTCCTCCAGGGATTCCTTCAGGAATTCCTCCAGGTATTCCTTTAGGAATTCCTCCAGGGATTCCTTTAGGAATTCCTCCAGGGATTCCTTTAGGAATTCCTCCAGGGATTCCTTTAGGAATTCCTCCAGGGATTCCTTTAGGAATTCCTCCAGGGATTCCTTTAGGAATTCCTCCAGGGATTCCTTTAGGAATTCCTCCAGGGATTCCTTCAGGAATTCCTCCAGGAATTCCTTCAGGAATTCCTCCAGGGATTCCTTCAGAAATTCCTCCAGGGATTCCTTCAGAAATTCCTCCAGGGATTCCTTCAGAAATTCCTCCAGGGATTCCTTCAGGAATTCCTCCATTAATTCCTCCAGGAATTCCTTCAGAAATTCCTCCAGGGATTCCTTCAGAAATTCCTCCAGGGATTCCTTCAGAAATTCCTCCAGGGATTCCTTCAGAAATTCCTCCAGGGATTCCTTCAGAAATTCCTCCAGGGATTCCTTCAGAAATTCCTCCAGGGATTCCTTCAGGAATTCCTCCAGGGATTCCATCAGGAATCCCTCCAGATATTCATTGAGAAATCCCTTCAGGGATTCCTACAGGAATTCCTCCAGAGATTCCTGCAGGAATTCCTCCAGGGATTCCTACAGGAATTCCTCCAGGGATTCCTGCAGGAATTCCTCCAGGGATTCCTGCAGGAATTCCTCCAGGGATTCCTGCAGTAATTCCTCCAGGGATTCCTTCAAGAATTCATCCAGGGATTCCTTCATGAATTCCTCCAGGGATTTCTTCAGGAATTCCTCCAGGGATTCCTCCAGGGATTCCTTCAAGAATTCCTCCAGGGATTCCTTCAGGAAGTCCTCCAGGGAGTCCTTCAGGAATTCCTCCAGGGATTCCTCCAGGAATTCCTCCAAGGATTCCTCCAGGGATTCCTTCAGGAATTCCTCCAGGGATTCTTTCAGGAATTCCTCCAGGTATTCATCCAGGATTTCCTCCAGGAATTCCTTCAGGAATTCCTCCAGAGATTCCTCCAGCGATTCCTTCAGGAATTCCTCCATGGAATCTTTCAGGAATTCCTCTAGGGGTTTCTTCAGAAATTTTTCCAGGGATTCCTTCAGGAATTCTTCCACGGATTCCTTCAGAATTGCCTCCAGGGATTCCTTCAAGAATGCCTCCAGGGATTCCTTCAGGAATGCTCCAGGGATTCCCTCAGGAATTCCTCAAGGAATTCATCTAAGAATTCCTCCAATAGTTCCAGCAGAAATTCCTTCAGAGATTCCTTCAGGAATTCCTCCAGGCATTCCTTCAGGGATTCCTTCAGGAATTCCTACAGGGAATCCTCTGGGAATTACTCCATGGATTTCTCTAGGAATTCCTCCAAGGATTTCTCTAGAAAGTTCTCGAAGGAATTCATCCAGGAATTCCTTTAGGAATTCCTCCTGGAATTCTTCCATGGATTTCTCAGGAATTCTTTTAGGAATTCCTTCAGAAATTCCCCCAGGGATTCCTACAGAAGTTCTTCCAGGGATTTGTTTAGGGATTCCTCTAGTAGTTTTTTCAGGGATTTCTCTAGGAATTAATCAAGGGATTTTTTCTGGAATTTCTCAAGGAATTCCTCCGGGGCTTTCTTATAGAACTCCTCCAGGGATTCCTCTACAAATTCCTCCAGGGATTCCTCTACAAATTCTTCCAGGAATTCTTTCACAAATTCCTCCAGCGATTCCTTCAAGAATTCCTCCAGGGAATTCGTCCAGGAATTCTTCCGGGGATTCGTCCAGGAATTCCTCCGGGGATTCGTCCAGGGATTCGTCCAGGAATTCCTCCAAGAACTCCTTCGGGGATTCCTTTATGGATTTGCTTGAGATGCCTCCAAGGATTTCTCCTTGGATTCCTCAAAGGATTCCTCCAAGAATTCCTCCAGGGATTCCTTCAGGAAATCTTTCTGGAATTCCTCCAGGGATTCTTTCAGGAATTCCTCCAGGGATTCCTTCAGGAATTCCTTCAGGGTTTCCTTCAGGAATTCCTTCAGGGATTCCTTCAGGAATTCCTTCAGGGATTGCTTCAGGAATTCCTCCGGGGATTCCTCCAGGAATTCCTCCTGGGATTCCTCCAGGAATTCCTCCTGGGATTCCTCCAGGAATTCCTCCTGGGATTCCTCCAGGAATTCCTCCTGGGATTCCTCCAGGAATTCCTCCTGGGATTCCTCCAGGAATTCCTCCTGGGATCCTCCAGGAATTCCTCCGGGGATTCCTCCAGGAATTCCTCCGGGGATTCCTCCAGGAATTCCTCCGGGGATTCCTCCAGGAATTCCTCCGGGGATTCCTCCAGGAATTCCTCCGGGGATTCCTCCAGGAATTCCTCCGGGGATTCCTCCAGGAATTCCTCCGGGGATTCCTCCAGGAATTCCTCCGGGGATTCCTCCAGGAATTCCTCCGGGGATTCCTCCAGGAATTCCTCCGGGGATTCCTCCAGGAATTCCTCCGGGGATTCCTCCAGGAATTCCTCCGGGGATTCCTCCAGGAATTCCTCCGGGGATTCCTCCAGGAATTCCTCCGGGGATTCCTCCAGGAATTCCTCCGGGGATTCCTCTAGGAATTCCTCCGGGGATTCCTCCAGGAATTCTCCCGGGGATTCCTCCAGGAATTCTCCCGGGGATTCCTCCAGGAATTCCTCCGGGGATTCCTCCAGGAATTCCTCCGGGGATTCCTCCAGGAATTCCCCCGGGGATTCCTCCAGAAATTCCTCCGGGGATTCCTCCAGGAATTCCTCCGGGGATTCCTCCAGGAATTCCTCCGGGGATTCCTCCAGGAATTCCACCGGGGATTCCTCCAGAAATTCCTCCGGGGATTCCTCCAGGAATTCCTCCGGGGATTCCTCCAGGAATTCCTCCGGGGATTCCTCCAGGAATTCCTCCGGGGATTCCTCCAGGAATTCCTCCGGGGATTCCTCCAGGAATTCCTCCGGGGATTCCTCCAGGAATTCCTCCGGGGATTCCTCCAGGAATTCCTCCGGGGATTCCTCCAGGAATTCCTCCGGGGATTCCTCCAGGAATTCCTCCGGGGATTCCTCCAGGAATTCCTCCGGGGATTCCTCCAGGAATTCCTCCGGGGATTCCTCCAGGAATTCCTCCGGGGATTCCTCCAGGAATTCCTCCGGGGATTCCTCCAGGAATTCCTCCGGGGATTCCTCCAGGAATTCCTCCGGGGATTCCTCCAGGAATTCCTCCGGGGATTCCTCCAGGAATTCCTCCGGGGATTCCTCCAGGAATTCCTCCGGGGATTCCTCCAGGAATTCCTCCGGGGATTCCTCCAGGAATTCCTCCGGGGATTCCTCCAGGAATTCCTCCGGGGATTCCTCCAGGAATTCCTCCGGGGATTCCTCCAGGAATTCCTCCGGGGATTCCTCCAGGAATTCCTCCGGGGATTCCTCCAGGAATTCCTCCGGGGATTCCTCCAGGAATTCCTCCGGGGATTCCTCCAGGAATTCCTCCGGGGATTCCTCCAGGAATTCCTCCGGGGATTCCTCCAGGAATTCCTCCGGGGATTCCTCCAGGAATTCCTCCGGGGATTCCTCCAGGAATTCCTCCGGGGATTCCTCCAGGAATTCCTCCGGGGATTCCTCCAGGAATTCCTCCGGGGATTCCTCCAGGAATTCCTCCGGGGATTCCTCCAGGAATTCCTCCGGGGATTCCTCCAGGAATTCCTCCGGGGATTCCTCCAGGAATTCCTCCGGGGATTCCTCCAGGAATTCCTCCGGGGATTCCTCCAGGAATTCCTCCGGGGATTCCTCCAGGAATTCCTCCGGGGATTCCTCCAGGAATTCCTCCGGGGATTCCTCCAGGAATTCCTCCGGGGATTCCTCCAGGAATTCCTCCGAGGATTCCTCCAGGAATTCCTCCGGGGATTCCTCCAGGAATTCCTCCGGGGATTCCTCCAGGAATTCCTCCGGGGATTCCTCCAGGAATTCCTCCGGGGATTCCTCCAGGAATTCCTCCGGGGATTCCTCCAGGAATTCCTCCGGGGATTCCTCCAGGAATTCCTCCGGGGATTCCTCCAGGAATTCCTCCGGGGATTCCTCCAGGAATTCCTCCGGGGATTCCTCCAGGAGTTCCTCCGGGGATTCCTCCAGGAATTCCTCCGGGGATTCCTCCAGGAATTCCTCCGGGGATTTCTCCAGGAATTCCTCCGGGGATTTCTCCAGGAATTCCTCCGGGGATTCCTCCAGGAATTCCTCCGGGGATTCCTCCAGGAATTCCTCCGTGGATTCCTCCAGGAATTCCTCCGTGGATTCCTCCAGGAATTCCTCCGTGGATTCCTCCAGGAATTCCTCCGGGGATTCCCCCAGGAATTCCTCCGGGGATTCCTCCAGGAATTCCTCCGGGGATTCCTCCAGGAATTCCTCCGGGGATTCCTCCAGGAATTCCTCCGGGGATTCCTCCAGGAATTCCTCCGGGGATTCCTCCAGGAATTCCTCCGGGGATTCCTCCAGGAATTCCTCCGGGGATTCCTCCAGGAATTCCTCCGGGGATTCCTCCAGGAATTCCTCCGGGGATTCCTCCAGGAATTCCTCCGGGAATTCCTCCAGGAATTCCTCCGGGGATTCCTCCAGGAATTCCTCCGGGGATTCCTCCAGGAATTCCTCCAGGGATTCCTCCAGGAATTCCTCCAGGGATTCCTTCAGAAATTCCTCCAGGGATTCCTTCAGGGATTCCTCCAGGGATTCCTTCAGGAATTCCTACAGGGATTCCTTCAGGAATTCCTACAGGGATTCCTTCAGGAATTCCTACAAGGATTCCTTCAGGAATTCCTACAAGGATTCCTTCAGGAATTCCTACAAGGATTCCTTAAGGAATTCCTACAAGGATTCCTTCAGGAATTCCTACAAGGATTCCATCAGGAATTCCTTCAGGAATTCCTTCAGCAATTCCTCCAGGAATTCCTTCAGCAATTCCTCCAGGAATTCCTTCAGCAATTCCTCCAGGAATTCCTTCAGGAATTCCTCCAGGGATTCCTTCAGGAATTCCTCCAGGGATTCCTTCAGGAATTCCTCCAGGGATTCCTTCAGGAATTCCTCCAGGGATTCCTTCAGGAATTCCTCCAGGGATTCCTTCAGGAATTCCTCCAGGCATTCCTTCAGGAATTCCTCCAGGGATTCCTTCAGGAATTCCTCCAGGGATTCCTTCAGGAATTCCTTCATTAATTCCTCCAGGGATTCCTTCAGAAATTCCTCCAGGGATTCCTTCAGAAATTCCTCCAGGGATTTCTTCAGAAATTCCTCCAGGGATTCCTTCAGAAATTCCTCCAGGGATTCCTTCAGAAATTCCTCCAGGGATTCCTTCAGAAATTCCTCCAGGGATTCCTTCAGGAATTCCTCCAGGGATTCCATCAGGAATCCCTCCAGAGATTCCTTGAGAAATCCCTTCAGGGCTTCCTACAGGAATTCCTCCAGAGATTCCTGCAGGAATTCCTCCAGAGATTCCTGCAGGAATTCCTCCAGAGATTCCTGCAGGAATTCCTCCAGGGATTCCTGCAGTAATTCCTCCAGGGATTCCTACAGGAATTCCTCCAGGGATTCCTGCAGGAATTCCTCCAGGGATTCCTGCAGGAATTCATTTTGGGGGGTTTCCTGCAGGAATTCCTCCAGGGATTCCTGCAGTAATTCCTCCAGGGATTCCTACAGGAATTCCTCCAGGGATTCCTACAGGAATTCCTCCAGGGATTCCTGCAGGAATTCCTCCAGGGATTCCTGCAGGAATTCCTCCAGGGATTCCTGCAGGAATTCCTCCAGGGATTCCTGCAGGAATTCATTTTGGGGGGTTTCCTGCAGGAATTCCTCCAGGGATTCCTGCAGGAATTCCTCCAGGGATTCCTTCAGGAATTCATCCAGGGATTCCTTCAGGAATTCATCCAGGGATTCCTTCATGAATTCCTCCGGGGTTTCCTTCAGGAATTCCTCCAGGGATTCCTTCAGGAATTCCTCCAGGGATTCCTTCAGGAATTCCTCCAGGGATTCCTCCAGGAATTCCTCCAGGGATTCCTCCAGGAATTCCTCCAGGGATTCCTCCAGGGATTCCTTCAGGAATTCCTCCAGGGATTCTTTCAGGAATTCCTTCAGGAATTCATCCAGGATTTCCTCCAGCGATTTCTTCAGGAATTCCTCCATGGAATCTTTCAGGAATTCCTCTAGGGGTTTCTTTAGGAATTTTTCCAGAGATTCCTTCAGGAATTCTTCCACGGATTCCTTCAGAATTGCCTCCAGGGATTCCATCAAGAATGCCTCCAGGGATTCCTTCAGGAATGCCTCCAGGGATTCCCTCAGGAATTCCTCAAGGAATTCATCTAAGAATTCCTCCAATAGTTCCAGCAGAAATTCCTTCAGAGATTCCTTCAGGAATTCCTCCAGGCATTCCTTCAGGAATTCCTTTAGGGATTCCTTCAGGAATTCCTACAGGGAATCCTCTGGGAATTACTCCATGGATTTCTCTAGGAATTCCTCCAAGGATTTCTCTAGAAAGTTCTCCAAGGAATTCATCCAGGCATTCCTTTAGGAATTCCTCCTGGAATTCTTCCATGGATTTCTCAGGAATTCTTTTAGGAATTCCTTCAGAAATTCCCCCAGGGATTCCTCCAGAAGTTCTTCCAGGGATTTGTTTAGGGATTCCTCTAGAAGTTTTTTCAGGGATTTCTCTAGGAATTAATCAAGGGATTTTTCTCCAGGAATTCCTCCGGGGCTTTCTTATAGAACTCCTCCAGGGATTCCTCTACAAATTCCTCCAGGGATTCCTCTACAAATTCTTCCAGGAATTCTTTCACAAATTCCTCCAGCGATTCCTTCAAGAATTCCTCCAGGGAATTCGTCCAGGAATTCTTCCGGGGATTCGTCCAGGAATTCCTCCGGGGATTCGTCCAGGGATTCGTCCAGGAATTCCTCCAGGAACTCCTTCGGGGATTCCTTTATGGATTTCTTTGAGATGCCTCCAAGGATTCCTCCAAGAATTCCTCCAGGGATTCTTTCAGGAAATCCTTCTGGAATTCCTCCAGGGATTCTTTCAGGAATTCCTCCAGGGATTCCTTCAGGAATTCCTTCAGGGTTTCCTTCAGGAATTCCTTCAGGGTTTCCTTCAGGAATTCCTTCAGGGATTCCTTCAGGAATTCCTTCAGGGATTCCTTCAGGAATTCCTTCAGGGATTCCTTCAGGAATTCCTCCGGGGATTCCTCCAGGAATTCCTCCTGGGATCCTCCAGGAATTCCTCCGGGGATTCCTCCAGGGATTCCTCCGGGGATTCCTCCAGGAATTCCTCCGGGGATTCCTCCTGGAATTCCTCCGGGGATTCCTCCAGGAATTCCTCCGGGAATTCCTCCAGGAATTCCTCCGGGAATTCCTCCAGGAATTCCTCCGGGAATTCCTCCAGGAATTCCTCCGGGGATTCCTCCAGGAATTCCTCCGGGGATTCCTCCAGGAATTCCTCCAGGGATTCCTCCAGGAATTCCTCCGGGGATTCCTCCAGGAATTCCTCCGGGGATTCCTCCAAGAATTCCTCCGGGGATTCCTCCAGGAATTCCTCCGGGGATTCCTCCAGGAATTCCTCCGGGGATTCCTTCAGGAATTCCTCCGGGGATTCCTCCAGAAATTCCTCCGGGGATTCCTCCAAGAATTCCTCCGGGGATTCCTCCAGGAATTCCTCCGGGGATTCCTCCAGGAATTCCTCCGGGGATTCCTCCGGGGATTCCTCCAGGAATTCCTCCGGGGATTCCTCCAGGAATTCCTCCGGGGATTCCTCCAGGAATTCCTCCGGGGATTCCTCCGGGGATTCCTCCAGGAATTCCTCCGGGGATTCCTCCAGGAATTCCTCCGGGGATTCCTCCAGGAATTCCTCCGGGGATTCCTCCAGGAATTCCTCCGGGGATTCCTCCAGGAATTCCTCCGGGGATTCCTCCAGGAATTCCTCCGGGGATTCCTCCAGGAATTCCTCCGGGGATTCCTCCAGGAATTCCTCCGGGGATTCCTCCAGGAATTCCTCCGGGGATTCCTCCAGGAATTCCTCCGGGGATTCCTCCAGGAATTCCTCCGGGGATTCCTCCAGGAATTCCTCCGGGGATTCCTCCAGGAATTCCTCCGGGGATTCCTCCAGGAATTCCTCCGGGGATTCCTCCAGGAATTCCTCCGGGGATTCCTCCAGGAATTCCTCCGGGGATTCCTCCAGGAATTCCTCCGGGGATTCCTCCAGGAATTCCTCCGGGGATTCCTCCAGGAATTCCTCCGGGGATTCCTCCAGGAATTCCTCCGGGGATTCCTCCAGGAATTCCTCCGGGGATTCCTCCAGGAATTCCTCCGGGGATTCCTCCAGGAATTCCTCCGGGGATTCCTCCAGGAATTCCTCCGGGGATTCCTCCAGGAATTCCTCCGGGGATTCCTCCAGGAATTCCTCCGGGGATTCCTCCAGGAATTCCTCCGGGGATTCCTCCAGGAATTCCTCCGGGGATTCCTCCAGGAATTCCTCCGGGGATTCCTCCAGGAATTCCTCCGGGGATTCCTCCAGGAATTCCTCCGGGGATTCCTCCAGGAATTCCTCCGGGGATTCCTCCAGGAATTCCTCCGGGGATTCCTCCAGGAATTCCTCCGGGGATTCCTCCAGGAATTCCTCCGGGGATTCCTCCAGGAATTCCTCCGGGGATTCCTCCAGGAATTCCTCCGGGGATTCCTCCAGGAATTCCTCCGGGGATTCCTCCAGGAATTCCTCCGGGGATTCCTCCAGGAATTCCTCCGGGGATTCCTCCAGGAATTCCTCCGGGGATTCCTCCAGGAATTCCTCCGGGGATACTCCAGGAATTCCTCCGGGGATTCCTCCAGGAATTCATCCGGGGATTCCTCCACGAATTCCTCCGGGGATTCCTCCACGAATTCCTCCGGGGATTCCTCCACGAATTCCTCCGGGGATTCCTCCAGGAATTCCTCCGGGGATTCCTCCAGGAATTCCTCCGGGGATTCCTCCAGGAATTCCAAGATTCTTCTGGCAACACTGCTTGCTTCAGTTTTCCGTCTGTTTTTACTCCTGGATTTCGGTTATGTTTTATTGTTTTTTCGTGCTTATAAATATCGTGGACTGTTATATTCATTAGTTAACAAGTTTGTGCTTGTGTGTTCAACGTGTAACTGCTCGGCTGATTGCTGCATAAGTGATATTTCGTGATTTGATATCGAGTATTTTTTTGTTTATATCACTGTTACTCGCTCGATTTTTTTTCCTGAAGCGCCATCTGCCAGGAAAAATTGGAAGCTAGTCGCTACGATTGATTGTTCTGAATATTGCACGCAACTTACTACTAGTTCAAGTCACCACACAATCTGCGGTGGAGACAAATATAGTATAACCAAAGGCGTTACTCCGTTTCAAATAAATTTTGGAAACACCACAAGGATGGAATCGTGTACTTCGTGCAATGTCTGCTTAAGCCCGTTGGACTCTAGTAGGACGATTAATTGCAGCGGATCCTGTGGACGAATGTTCCATTTCGTTTGCGTTGGAATGACAAAATCACATTTTTCGGCTTGGGCCGCAAAAACTGGCTTGCTTTGGTTTTGCAGCCATTGCCGTTTGAATGTTGATCCAGTGATCTGCGACCGGCAGAAAATTATAATGAAGGCCCTTCGTGAACTGCTCATACGCACTGACTCAATGGATACGAGACTAGGAAACTACGGCGAAAACCTTCGCAAAATCAACAAGACTATCTATGGATCAAAACAACATGATAAATCGTTTAACCATTCGCAATTAAGTCCAACTTTTCTGCAGAGCATTGACGAGCTTAATTTCGATGATGAGAGTGAGGATTCCATCAACCGATCTAGGTCATGCGATGATACTTCATTCTTTGAAGTTCTAGACGAAGTGAATGCCTCAATTGCACATGCCCCGGAGAAATTTACGATTGGTGCCAATAAAAGAGTGCAAATCCTGACGAATCCCTCCAGCAGCTCCGAAATTGGCAAAAGCATGCCCCGAGTCAATTTTTCAACACCCGCTGTACCTGACAAACAAGACAATCGTCAATCCATTATGAAACAAACGTCTCTTCAGAAGACTGGCAGTAATACCTATGTTACTGCACTCACCGACGGTGGGCCTTCTAAGGATAACTCCTCTCGTGAAGCTCCAACTAGGCCTAACAACTTGTCTCTAAGAGTAGCTAACAATACTGACATTGCTCGCGATCTGGAATCTTTCTACGTCACTCCATTTGCGCCCGATCAAAACGAAGAAGAAGTCAAACAACATGTGATGGACATCTCGAATGTTCATTCTTCACTAGTGAAAGTTACGAAGCTGGTACCCCGTGGCAAAAACATTGAGGATCTTTCCTTTGTATCGTTCAAAGTGGCCGTGTGCAGATCAGTTGCATCTGTTATTGGCGATCCTTGGTATTGGCCGGAGGGGCTATCGGTTCGTCCATTTGAACCTAGTCCAAAAAACGAGTCTGCTGTGCGGCTTCCAATCAATTAATAAACCCATCAGCGATTTCGTCAGGCGCTGGACCAACCAACTACCTCACCGTTCTGTCTATCAATCGTCCCGACGAAGTTATCCAACCTCCCGACGAGTCTACGCTGCGTGATTGCCTCGGTGTCCGGGAAACGTACCACTCAGCTGCACTTCCTGTTTTGTCGGGTAAGTCGAACAGTGGTATATGTCCCGCCGAAGCCGGGAAAGACGCTACACTCCCCCTGATTGGAGGCCTACATTTCCAGCCAAATGTCCACCCTGCCGGTTCTATCAACCGGTCCGAAGACGTTCACAGTCTTTCCGATGAGCCTACGCTGCATGATTGCATCGGTGCCCGGGAAACGTACCACTCAGCTGCACTTCCTGTTTTGTTGGGTAAGTCGAACAGTGGTATATGTCCTGCCGAAGCCGGGAAAGACGCTACACTCCCCCTGATCGGAGGCCTACAATTCCAGCTGAACGTCCACCTCGCCGGTTCTTTCAACCGGTCCGACGTCATTGACCATCCTCACGATGAGCCTTCGCTACGTGATTGCCTCGGTGTCCGGGAAACGTACCACTCAGCTGCACTTCCTGTTTTGTTGGGTAAGTCGAACAGTGGTATATGTCCTGCCGAAGCCGGGAAAGACGCTACACTCCCCCTGATCGGAGGCCTACAATTCCAGCCGAACGTCCACCTCGCCGGTTCTTTCAACCGGTCCGACGTCATTGACCATCCTCACGATGAGCCTTCGCTACGTGATTGCCTCGGTGTCCGGGAAACGTACCACTCAGCTGCACTTCCTGTTTTGTTGGGTAAGTCGAACAGTGGTATATGTCCCGCCGAAGCCGGGAAAGACGCTACACACCACCTGATCGGAGGCCTACAATTTCAGCCAAACGACCTAGCTGGTTCTATCAACCGTTCCGAAGATGTTGACCATTCTCCCGATGAGCCTACGCCGCGTGATTGCCTCGGTGCCCGGGAAACGTGCCACTCAACTGCACTTCCTGTTTTGTTGGGTAAGTCGAACAGTGGTATATGTCCCGCCGAAGCCGGGGAAGATGCTACACACCCCCTGATCGGAGCCCTACGATTCCAGCCAAACGACCACATCGGTTCTATCAACCGTTCCGAAGACGTTCACCACCCTCCCGACGAGTCCACGCCGCGTGATTGCCTCGGTGTCCGGGAAACGCACCATTCAGCTGCACATTCTGTTTCGACGGGCCGGCACTTACAGCCAATCGTTGCCGGACATTCTCATGGTTCATCGGCTGACCAAGCACTGCTAATCTACTATCAGAACATAGGCGGCATGAACACTAAATTGGCTGAGTACACCTTGGCCTGTAGCGACTCCAGTTACGATATGGTTTGTTTCGTTGAGACTTGGCTCAATGATAACACCATTTCTCAGCAAATTTTCGGTCCCAATTATTCGGGTCATCGGTGCGACCGGTCTTGCTTTAACAGCAGGAAACTTTCCGGTGGCGGAGTTATCTTAGCAGTAAATTCACGATACAATTCTCGTCTTATATGTCCACCATCTAGCATTGGTATTGAACAAATATGGGCTGCGGTTAAATTTGCGGATTGGACGCTATACGCTTGCGCAGTTTATTTTCCACCAGACCGTATTGATGACGCTGAACTAATAGATGCCCACATAGAGTCCATCAACTGGGTTATAAACGAAATGGATATCAACGATAACATGATGGTCCTAGGAGACTTCAATTTGCCTTTCGTGAAATGGATGCGCAACAGTTCAGGCTTCTTGCATCCAGATTCAAACCAATCTTCAGTCAGTAATCTCTCCTGCAAGTTACTTGATGCTTATAGTACTGCTGGTCTGAGCCAAATCAATAGCGTTATCAACAGTAATAACCGAATGCTGGATTTGGCCTTTGTGAGTAAGGAACTCCTATATACCATCGATCTATCGCAAGCACCACTGCCTCTTGTGAAATACTGCAAACATCATCCTCCTCTCCTACTTGCGCTTCAGGCCTCGATTCAAAGATCAAACTCAACAGATGATGAAACGTACTACGATTATAAAAAGGCTGACTTTGAATCCATGAATCATTTCCTTGGCTCCATAGACTGGAATAATCTTTTGCTTGGATGTGACACAAATGAAGCGACCGGTCTTTTTTCGAGTATTTTTCTTTACGCAATAGACCAGTATGTTCCCAAAAAAGCTGCCAGATCACCCAAACACCCTGCTTGGACTAATCCAACCCTGAAGAGATTGAAAACGAAAAAGAGGCGTGCCCTGACGTCGTATTCAAAACATCGATCGATTCGTAACAAACATCGTTACGTCGCGGTTAACAACAGATATAAACGTCTGAACAAAAAACTCTACTTTGCTCATCAATTGGAAATCCAAGTTAAATTGAAATCAAATCCCAAAAGCTTTTGGCGGCATGTTAATGAGCAGCGAAAGGAGTCAGGTCTCCCTTCTACTATGACAGGCAATAACTTAGAAGCGACGTCAGCTGAAGGTATAGCCGAGTTATTTCGATCACAATTTCGTGACGTTTTTGTCGATGAGCAACTTTCCAAAGATGACGTGTCACTGGCTATTTCTCAACTTCCTCAGAGATCAGCTCTTGGGCCGATCCCTCTGATTTCAAGTCAGCAGGTCGAATCTACAGGCAAAGCTCTGAAAACATCGTCGAATCCCGGTCCTGATGGAATTCCTTCAATTGCACTGCGCAACTGCATTTCATCTGTGTCAAAACCACTATCGACAATTTTTAACCTATCACTTTCGAGCGGTGTATTTCCTTGCAACTGGAAAGAATCTTACGTTTTCCCGGTTTTTAAGAAAGGAAACAAAAGGGAAGTTTCTAATTATCGCGGTATTGCTTCATTGAGTGCAGCTTCAAAGTTATTCGAAAAGCTTATTCTTGACCGAATGATGCAGAAATGCTCGGATTACATCTGCGAGGAACAACACGGATTCACGCCAAAGAGATCTACCGTCACCAATTTAGTCATATACACATCTTCCATTATTCGTGAAATGGAGTGTGGCCACCAAACGGATGCTATCTACACGGATTTTTCAGCAGCTTTCGATAAAATTAATCACCAGATCGCAGTTGCGAAGCTTGCATGTCTTGGATTCGACGAAAATTTTGTAGCATGGATGGAATCTTATCTCACGGGCCGATCTATGACTGTCAAAATCGGACCGCAGTGCTCATCTCCTTTCAAAACGACATCTGGTGTTCCACAAGGTAGTCATCTTGGACCGTTCATATTTTTATTGTACCTGAACGACGTGAACCTATTGCTGAGCTGTTATAAGCTATCGTTTGCTGATGACTTCAAATTGTATTTCACTGTGAAGGACGTGGCTGACGCACAGTTCCTACAAGAACAACTAAACATTTTTGCTAAGTGGTGTAATATTAATAGGATGATATTGAATCCCTCCAAGTGTTCAGTTATAACCTTCACGCGCAAAAAACAACCAATTGTCTATACGTAGGGTAAACAGGTATAATATGCCCCCCCTAAGCAGAAATGGCAATATATCTGAAACAGGCGCCTTATTCCATCTATTGTTCACTGTAAATCGTTGTTACTAAAGTTAGTGAAGTGTTGCATGCGAACTTTGCCTTTGGAGAGGTGGCTATGGAAGCTTTGAATCGTTTTTCGAAAACGTTCCAAAATTTGCCTTTTCAAAACAAACGGGGCAATACGCCCCATCAAAAGAAAAACGTCCAGCCCCGTGATAAAACTGTCCCAGGGGATAATTCCACCACATGCTTATCCTAGGAGGGTCTTTCAACAAGTGTTTAACTGCATAAAAGTTGCAAAGTAACACAAGCGAACAGCACTAGCTTCGTTTACAATGAAGTCAGCTCACAAGAGGTAAAATATTACGCCAAAAGCCTCGATTCCAGACTTTTTGATATTTTTATTGCTTTTCTGTACCAACCCACTAACGGACCAGCTTGATGGCAATAATTCTTCAATATTTGAGATTTCTAATCGATCACGCATGCGAAAAGCGCTTGAATCGCTAGAAAATGAAGGGGGGCGTTTTGCCCCGGTGGGGCGCATTATACCCTTTTACCCTACACGTTAAAGGGAGAGGTTTTGAACCGAGAATCGGTTGTCAAGGATCTAGGTGTCCTATTAGATTCAAAGCTAACTTTCAAGGATCACATTTCGTATGTAACATCGAAAGCTTCGTCACAATTAGGCTTCATATTTCGTGTAGCAAAATCGTTTAAGGATGTTTATTGTATGAAAGCTCTATATTGTGCATTAGTCCGCTCTATTCTCGAGTACGGCTCGAATGTTTGGGCTCCATTCTATCAAAATGGTATTGGAAGGATCGAAGCAGTGCAAAAAAAGTTCGTTAGGTTTGCCTTAAGATTTTTACCTTGGGACGATCCAGTAAATCTACCTAGCTATGAGGACCGTTGCCGTCTTATAAACTTGGATACTCTTGATCTTCGTCGCAAAGTGTCAAAAGCGACCTTTATTTCCGATTTGTTGACCTCTCGCATTAATTGTGCACAGTTGCTGAGTAATTTAAACATTAATATTCGCAGTAGATTCACTCGCAATTACTTTTTTCTTTGTTTACCCAATACTAGAACTAATTATTGTTACCATGCCCCTTTTACAAGTATGTGTCGTACCTTTAATCAGTGTTTCAATGTGTTTGATTTTAATTTGAGTAGATTCACGATTAAGAATAAGTTTAAAGAACTTTTGTCTCGTTTATAGAATTTTAAGGGTGTTGTGCCAACATGTTAGAATAAGTTTGTTTTATTATTTTATATGTATGTTAAGCAAAATGTATCATTTGGATTGTATTTATCTGTTGATATGAAAAGATGATTAGGTTTTGCGCCCGTTTGAGAATGAGCGGTGTTGTTTGTTCAACTCAAGTGGGCTTTTCCCTGCTCCTAAATAAATAAATAAAATAAATAAATAAATTCCTCCGGGGATTCCTTCAGGAATTCCTCCAGGGGTTTCTTCAGGAATTCCTCCAGGGATTCCTTCAGGAATTCCTCCAGGGATTCCCTCAGGAATTCCTTCAGGAATTCTCAGGAATTCCTTCAGGAATTCTCAGGAATTCCTTCAGGAATTCTCAGGAATTCCTTCAGGAATTCTCGGTAATTGCTTCAGGAATTCTCGGGAATTCCTTCAGAAATTCTCGGGAATTCCTTCAGGAACAAGGATGGAAGAAAATCACTTCTAACGATAAATGATACACCATACGAGCAATCAAAGATAGCCGTTGCTCTTGCGGTAGCATGATGCGACACCCTCGCGCTGTGCTCGTATCACAGAGCAATCAAACATCTGATGCACGCTTTATCGCGGGATCTATCGTTATCGGATCATGTTACAAGTCGCGATAAACTTTATTCATCAAGGTTATGGCCACTTTTGCACCCGGAACCAAAATTCATGATCTGGAATATTACATTCATATGCAGATCATGAAGCTTCTGCAATAAGAATGCACAAAAAGTGATCGAAAATCGAAATTTATCATTTCGACTTCATGATAACGATCGCATCGCGGCCGCACATGCCGAGCGATTCATTATTCGCGGAGCATGGTTGTTATGAATGCTTGACGACAAAATTCTATCGTTGTTGCCTGTTGTTGCTATGATCGCGCGATGCCCTCCAACCGCGACACATTTGGGATCCTATCATGATCACTAGATTTCCATCCTTGTTCAGGAATTCTCGGGAATTCCTTCAGGAATTCTCAGGAATTCTTTCAGGAATTCTCAGGAATTCCTCCAGGGATTCCTTCAGGAATTCCTCCAGGGATTCCTTCAGGAATTCCTCCAGGGATTCCTTCAGGAATTCCTCCAGGGATTCCTTCAGGAATTCCTCCAGGGATTCCTTCAGGAATTCCTCCAGGGATTCCTTCAGGAATTCCTTCAGGGATTCCTTCAGGAATTCCTCCAGGGATTCCTTCAGGAATTCCTCCAGGGATTCCTCCAGGAATTCCTCCAGGGATTCCTTCAGGAATTCCTCCAGGGATTCCTTTAGGAATTCCTCCAGGGATTCCTTCAGGAATTCCTCCAGGAATTCTTCCAGGAATTCCTCCAGGTTTTTTTTCAGAAATTCCTCCAGGAATTCTTTCAGGAATTCCTCCAGTGATTCGTCCAGGAATTCCTTCAGGGATTCTTGCAGGGATTCCTTTAAGGGATCCTCCTGAAATTTCTCCAGGGATTTTCCAGGAATTCCACCTGTGATACCTCCAGAGATGCCATCAAGGATTTTTTCAGGAATTCCTCCAGGGATTTCTTCAGGATTTCCTCCAGGGATTCCTTCCGCAATTCCTCCAGGAATTCCTCCAGGGATTCTAAATACCATTACACGCTCGCATATATACATTTATTTATTTGTCCAATCAACAGGCTAAGTTTATTAATCTCATCGACATCAATCTTAAGGGCGGTAGAGGAGGCTTATGCTCCTCTGAATAGGAAGACAGTGAGGATAGGTATGACGATAAACTCGATTAGGACGAAGTATTTGATTGCGGGCAGACACAGAAGAAGTCGGTGACCGAATGCAAAAGCCAAAAGAAACCCTATACCCCATCCTGATAGCAGTAAATGAACCTATAGCCTCTATATACCCTCTATATGGTCTCACAAAACAACGTTCACCTTATCGGCAATATTTGCCTTAAATCGTGACCCACAATTTGGAAACGTCTGGCCTAAACAATCCCCAAGAGTCGGTTCGGTTGTGCAGCACTAAAAAGATCTAGGTACCGGCGCACCGCTTGTCAAAGCATCTGGGGTTGGGTATCTCTTTGCTGCACACTGCACTGCACTGCACCGCACCGAACTGCACTATCGTGTTCCTCTATAATAGTCATGCTAAATGTGTTCCGACCAATTT
>NC_085138.1:396152740-396294507 GCF_035046485.1 Aedes albopictus | reverse complement strand
CATGGTGCAAACGTTTAGAGGTAATGATATCATCAACCAGAGCTGCGACAACACACGTGAGCTGGGAACAGCTTTCAGACCAACGACTTGAAAGTTCTGCGCCCACAGCAGACGAACGAAAACAGCCTACGACTTATTGATTTCACCGCCTTCAAAAATATGGTTATACATGCGTAGCATTTTTTTTCCAACACAGCCTCTCTTATCGTTACACCTGAAGATCACCACAGCAGACGGAATCTCATATCGACCACGTTCTGATTGACGGACTGCACTTCTCCGACATTATCGACGTCAAACTGCGCCCAAAACTTTCCGTCATCAACAATGTACGGTACCAACGACCGCCAGGGTACAATCGAATGTCGCCTCTGCATACGCGCAGAATCTCGAGGCAGCGTTGCCAGACGAGGGCGAGCTCGAAGAGCCCTCTCTAGAGGATTGCTAGAGTACAGTGAAAGCAGCCATCAACGTCGCAGCCGAGAACACCATCGGGTACGTGGAATCGACGGAACGAGTGGTTCGACGAAGAGTGCAGAACGGTTTTTAAGGAGAAGAACGCAGCGAGGGCGGTAATGCTGCAGCAAGGAACCCAACAGAACGTGGACGTTCTGCGGAAACAGCAGACCCGCCTCTTTCGGGAGAAAAAGCGCCGCCTGGAAGAAGTGGAGTACGAAGAAATGGAACTGCTGTGCCGTTCCCAAGAAACACGGAAGTTCTACCAGAAGCTCAACGCATCCCAACGGCTTCGTGCCGTGAGCCGAAATGCGCAGGGATAAGGACGGATGCCTCTTGACGGACGGACGTGAGTTGAACGAAAGGTGGAAGCAGCACTTCGATCAGCACCTGAATGGCGTGGAGAACGAAGGCACGGAAGACCACGACAACAGAGGAAACGACGACACCAGTGCAGCGGCCCAAGTAACACAACTTGTTACATAATAGTTTAAAATTCACTTTTAATACTTATTCAGAAGTATTTTTCTTGTTATATTTACTTGATACCGAACACCTATATAATCAAAACAGCGCAAAAAATGGCGGCTTATAAAACATCTTACAAGTTATATAAGATGTATTCTAATACACTTATATTACATCTGCACCACATTCAATTCAAGGCTTGTATAATTGTTGCTTATAATTAAATTATTCGTCAACAATTAAAACTTGAAAAAATCGATTATAAATTAATATATTTTATTGATTCTAAATGTGCAGCCTTCAAGTGAAATAGCTTATAGAAAACATTTATACTACATACCATATGCATATGTTCAGACTTCGCTGATTCTATGTGATATAACTTATTTTCAAACAAATTAATGAAAGTAATCATAACAAAGCGTAGAAGCTGACAGAGTAGGAAACAAAAAATCTAAACAAAGTGTGTTTATAAATATATTATTTTTTTATCCAGAAAAATAATTTGTATGTTATGCATGCAACTCAAGATGCAATGGTTTTTTATAAACTACTAGCTGTACCCGGCAAACTTTGTCTTGCCTACTGCGTTTTTTGACGTTTCAAGTTTCTAGCCAAGCCCAAGTCCCCGGTGGAAGAGGTATAGAAAAAATCGATTTTCGAAAACTCTCAATTTGTCCATGTTTTAGGCCTCATAAACCTTCCTTGGGTGAAAACTAACAGAACAAAACCAAGACGACCAAAATCGGACCTTCCGTTCGCAAGTTATGCGCGGTCCCACGTATGCCACTGCATTTTTATATATATAGATTCAGATCAAATTCTGAAATGGGGTTCACTCAGTGGTGGTAGTAAAGTTTTACATGCGGTTCAAGATTTATGGTGAAACCTCTAATTTTACCAATAAATCAAGCGCCATTGAGTTAAGTTGGAAATGTAATACGAATCAAACAAATAATACTGCTTTGGGATATAGATTTAACATTCACTAGAGAAAAGCAATATGGCCGATTTCTCGAAAGAGTTACAGTACAGTTCAGAATATTACAAACTAATTCAATTCAGAATGTTACAGCAATTCAATATTAAAATGTGGATGTGTTTCTAAGGCGCCATCCACAAATTACGTAACGCTCTAGGGGGAGGGGGGGAGTATAACCGAGCGTTACGGCCCATACAAAAATTTTCGGGTTTTCATACAAAAAAGCGTTACGGAGGGGGGAGGGGGGTCGAAAAATGTTGATTTTAGCGTTACGTAATAAATGGATGCTGCCTAAAGAACGTTTATAATATGTTTTCATAACATTTCTTCAGCATAACACACTGAATGTTTTTATTATGTTTTGCAACAAGTATTTCAACACTTAAAGAACTCAATTATAACTTAAATTATTTGACAGTTCCAAAAAACGCCGATGTGCCAAAAACAGTCACACCAGGATGCAAACGAATCCACGCTCAGCGTAGACCTACATAATGCGCGGTATAACTTCGTTTTCAGTTCTATTTGAAGGAATAACTTTTGCCTGCTATAAGTGCTTGAAAATCGTGTTGAAGTGTTGAAAATTTCATACAAATATTCTATTGTAGTACGTAGATCTCAGGTTGATTCCAGTGGATTACCGAAGGGGCTTAAACTGCGGCAGTTCTGACCTTTCGGGTAGAGCAGAAAGATGAGCCGACCTTATTTGGTAATGGTGAATATTATAAAAACGCAAAAATTGATTGCAAACGCGGTAATGTTGGGTCTTGATGCTCAATTATTGTTATTTACTTGTATATTAAATGTATTTCATACATGATGAATCTGAAACACAAAAACAAAATATTTGTTTTTATTTGTACTATGCCAACATTGTTAGAGCTTGAAAATAACACCAGATGTTTCCAAAAACACTTATATGACGTTTATAATACATCTTTTAAAAAATTGATCTGTTAAGATGTTTTGTGTGCTACTTGGGGGAGGACGGAAATGAACCAACTCCCACGCTGAGGGAAGTTAAGGATGCCATTCATCAGCTCAAAACTAACAAAGCAGCTGGTAAGGATGGTATCGCAGCTGAACTCATCAAGATGGGCCCAGAAAAGTTGGCCACCTGTCTGCAGCGGCTGATAGTCAGGATCTGGGAAACCGAACAGCTACCGGAGGAGTGGAAGGCAGGGGTAATCTGCCCCATTCACAATAAAGGCGACCATTTGGAATGTGAGAACTTCAGGGCAATCACTATTTTGAATGCTTCCTACAAAGTGCTATCCCAGATCATCTTCCGTCACCTGTCGCCGAAAACGAATAAGTTCGTGGGAAATTATCAAGCCGATTTCATCGACGGCCGGTCGACAACGGAACAGATCTTCACCGTACGGCAAATCTTCCACAAATCCCGTGAATACCAGGTCCCAACGCATCACCTGTTCATCGACTTCAAAGCGGCATACGGCATCGACCGCACAGAGCTAAAGAAAATCATGGACGAAAACGGCTTTCCTGGGAAGCTGACTAGACTGATTAAAGCAACGATGGACGGTGTGCAAAACTGCGTAAGGGTTTCGGGTGAAGTATCTAGTTCATTCGAATCTCGCCGGGGACTGCGACAAGGTGATGGACTCTCATGTCTACTCTTCAACATCGCTCTGGAAGGTGTGATGCGACGAGCCGGGCTCAACAGCCGGGGAACGATTTTCACAAAATCCGGACAATTTGTGTGCTTTGCGGACGACATGGACATTATCGCCAGAACATTTGGAACGGTGGCAGAGCTGTACACCCGCCTGAAACGACAAGCAGCAAAGGTCGGACTGGTGGTGAATGCTTCAAAAACAAAGTACATGCTGGTAGGTGGAACCGAACACGACCGGACCCGTCTGGGTAGTAATGTTACGATAGACGGGGATACCTTCGAGGTGGTGGAGGAATTCGTCTACCTCGGGTCCTAACTGACGACTGACAACAATATGAGCCGTAAAATTCGAAAGCGCATTATCAGCGGAAGTCGGGCCTACTACGGGCTCCAGAAGAAACTGCGGTCGAAAAAGATTCACCCACGTACCAAATGCACCATGTACAAAACGCTAATAAGACCGGTAATCCTCTACGGGCACGAGACTTGGACCCTACTCGAGGAGGACCTGCAAGCACTCGGAGACGCGTGCTAAGGACGATCTTCGGCGGTGTGCAGGAGAACGGTGTGTGGCGGCATTAGCGTAGCTAGGGGGGGTTCCAGGGGTGCCTAGCACCCCCTAGAATGTATTTGGCACCCCCTAGAATTTTTCCTTGATATTAGCCTAAAATTAAAACTTCACACGATAATTCCAACATTTATTAATGGCGCATTTGAACAAAACTAAAGTTCCTTACAGGCAGTATCAATTGTCATCTAGACAGAATGAAGGATACAATAAATGAACAATAAATGAAATTACCTCCCATGGTAAGAAAACATGGAAATTCCTAATTCCCTACACGGGTAGATAAGGTGGGAGGTAACTCTAATAAATGAGAATCTTCACGTGAGCAGCAGTCTCACTTTCCGTTCTTTGGCTGATCTGTCAGCTTCCCATGTTGCATTTACTATCCTTTTACTATGGGTCTGTGGCGGAGATCGCCACATTCGTTTTTGATCAGCAATTTCATGAGAAATTTGTTCTGAAATGCCAACGGCAACTCATCTGAATTTCCTTCCACAATTCCTTTTTCAGTTTCTTTGCAAACTTCTCTGGCAATTCTATGGTAATTTCTTCTGTAGTTCTTTATGATTTCATTGTAATTATATTTATCGCTTCCGAAAATTGCTTCGGCAATATATTCGGCAAATTTATTCGAAAATTTCTTAGGGAATTCTTCTGGCTGTATCATCGATGATTTTTTCGGCGATTCCTCTGTGATTTATTTCGGTGTTCAGCACTATCTTTGAACATTTCTTTTGTTATTTGTGTGGAAAAATTTACAGAAATTCCTTTAAGGACAGACTTTTTAGAAACCCAAAATGGCCGCCACAATGGCCGACTTTGGCACCTACTCACGATTTTGAGCGCACAAATCTCTTCGTAAACAAAACCAGCGCACCTGATCTTTTCATTTTAGGCTTATTACAAGTGAGCAAGAACATAATAATAAAATACACTGTTGTTTAAAGATTGTTTCTTGAGATTTGTGCGTCTAAAGTTCCGATGCACTTTTGCAGCGGGATTTTATGACGTAGGTCCTTAAGATCTTCGGCAATTTCATTGGAAGCTTTTTCGGCAATTCATCTTGAATCCCCTAGGCAGTGTTGATTATTTTTGGATTTCCATGGGAATTCATTTTACATTTTGTTTAGTATATTCTTTGGGGATGTTTTCGGCAATCTCTTTGTGAATTTCTTTGGCCATTTTTTTGCAAATTCTCTGACAGTTCCTTTTGAGATTCATAAACTCAAAATTTACAACGGAATTGTGATTTCCAAAACAATAGCCGAAAAATTTCAAAAGGGAGTTTCCGAATCAATTTGCAAAGAAATTCTCGAAGAGATTCTCAATAGAAAAAAAAAACGAAGAAATTTCCAGAAATTACATAAGAAGTTTTCAAAACATTGGCAACTGTTTTATAAACTTCTTAATAGGTAATTTTTATGGAAATTTATCCAGCATTTCTTTTGGAAATATCTCAAAAACTCTTAGAAGAACTATTAAAGCCATTCCTGAAGAATTATGGAAGCTTTTCGAAGAAAATGGGATCTGCACCAATGCTAAATTAAATTGCCATATATATTCCTAAGGAATTACCGATGGAATTTCCATGAAAAGCATTAAAAACATTTCTCAGAAAATAGGCCAAAAAATTTTGGAATAAATTTCCAAAGAATTGCTTGAGGAATTTTCTAAGAAATTACCGAACAATTGTCCAAATACCATGCCGGCGAAATTCTTAAAGGAATTGTGGGCAAAATCATCAAAGAAATTTCTGATGGAATTTAAGAATGAGTTCTAAAGGAAATGCTGAAAAAATTTTCAACCAAATTCTAAAGTGATGTTCGAAAAAATTCTGAAATAATTGCCGAAGATTCTTTCAAAGCAATTACCGAAAAAGTTCCTAAAGTAATAACAGAGCCGTAGTGTGATCCCATGGTGCCCTTGGCAAGCGTCCATGTTGGCGCCGCATGACAATTAGACATTGTTAATTTGCATAATTTGTAGTTTTTATTTTTATACAAATTTTCTTCGAACGTTTTATTTTGGTGTTTCAAAGAAACATATTTCCTTGGATTTTGTTTTTGTTTCCTTATAGTATTTTTCATTTTTGTAATTTCTGTAGCAATTTCAATTGAAGTCACCCAAAAATTATCTGAAATCTTTTTCTCTTATTCAAGTACATATAGGTATAAACACATTTTGCATTCTAAGAATCTCACTAAGACCAGCTCAATAATTAGAAATAATAATTCAGATTCATAATATAAATAAATTATGCATCATTTTCTACAAGAAATCTTACAGTATTTAAAAAAAAAAATGTTTGTTTTGTACTCAATTCAGTTTCACGGGCTTTCAGGAATCCTTCAACGATCTATTTTACCAATTTTCGGGGATTAGTTAAATTGGTTTTACCAGACTTTTTCCCAAAAAAAAATAGCAAAGGTTTCTTCTGAAGTTAAATCAAAATATTTTTTAGAAGATCTGTAAGAAAATTTTCAGTTATCATTTGACATCCATGGAGGAACAACAGGAGAAATTCCTGAAAGAATCCCAAAAGAGGTTTTTGTTCTCTGAAAATATTCCTGCTGGAATCATTGGATTAAATTATGCAAGAATCTCTGAAGAAATTTCTGCAAAAATATTCAGAGGAATACTGGATACATATCCTGGAGAAATTTCAGCAAGAATTTCCAATTCATGGAGTAACTCTTGCAGGAATTCCTGGAGCAGTTTGTGAAGAAATGCCTGAGGGAATATCTGTAAGAATTTGTTAAGAACAACTGGAAGAATTTCTGAAAGAGCACATGTAGTTGGAAGAATTTTTAAAGGAATCTTTGAAAAAGTTTCTTAAGTATTTTTTGGAGATTTAGAAAAATCTCTAAAAGGTTTAAAAAAATCCTGGAGGATTTTCCGAAGGCTTGTGTTAGAATGGCTTTTATTAGAAACCATTAGAGACATTTTGGATAGGTAGATTTTTTAACGAAATATCTTGAAAAATTTCTGAATGAATTCCAAATTAACGATTTTCTGGAGGAGTTCATATGGAAATTCATGAAAGGGCTGTTAGCGGAATTCTAGCAGAAATATATAGAGAAATCCTCAGTAAGCATGGGGCAATTTCGGAATGGATGAGTTTCTAAGCGATGTGATAGATTTCTATGGATGACTTTAAGAAGAAAACTTTAAGCGAATTTCCAATGAAAGCCGTAGAAAATTTTCTAAAATAAAATCCCTGGAAGAATTTCTGAAGGAATTCTTTGGATTTCTTACGGAATTTCTGTAGGATTTTTCATAGGAATTTATGGCGGAATTATTGAGAAAATCTATTGAAGAGTTTCTAAGTACCTAATCCTTAAAGATACTTTGCAGGAATCTCTAGAAAAAAAACCAAAGAAAACTTTGGAACTCTGAAAAAATTGTGGAAGATTATTCAATAAAATCCATGGAAAGATCTTGGGACAAATCCTTTGACTAATATCTGAATAAACTTCTAGATAACAGCCTGAAAGCCTCCCTGGAAGAATTTGTGATGAAACTTCGAAAATTTCAAGAAAAATCTGTAGGAGAATGTTTTATTCAATTTTTTAAGGACCCCTGAATGAGTTTCGGAAAGATTTATTAGATGAATTTTTAAAAAATGTTTCAATGAAATCTGTTGAGAAAATTTCTGAAATATTTATTGAAAGATTTTCTGAAGCAAACTCAGCAAAAAATTCTGAAGAAATAGAATACACCTACTTGATAAAATTGGTAAAGTAATTTTTGGAATATAAACATTTATTTGGGGGAATGGCAACAAAAAAAACTCAATGGTAGTTTTTGTTTGGGTGAAAACGACCCACAAAATTCTGCATTTGCACTCTTGTCACTCTTGCCAAATTTCTATTAAGCGCAAACAAACATTTACTGGAACAGTTTTATGAACTGAAAGAGCATCATTTGATTTTTCTTTCATTTGAAATACTTTTAAATCACAGAAAAATATTCCATTAAATGCAAAGAAAATCCTCGAACGTAACCTCAAGACCCCACACGTAACCACAACTCTCTGTGTCAGTGGCGTAGCCAGAAATTGTCTCTGGGAGGGGTTTTCAACGGTCAATGATACCTTTTTTGATTAGACATTTACATTTTGTAAATGCAATTGTATTCGTAGTTTGAAAATAGCGGCACAGCCGAAAATTTTTTCGTCGCAAAGCGCATTATACTGAAAATTTGTTCCACAATTTTTGGCTCTGGGGGGGGGGGGGGGTAGTTTAACCCTAACCCCCCCCCCCCCCCGTGGCTACGCCAGTGCTCTGTGTCAAGACCTTTCCCAGTGCGAATGTTTTGGAATTTACAAAAAGAAACTATCACTAAATTGTCGAAAGCTTATTGATTATGTTATGCTCAATAAAAAAACTGACATAGCTTCCACAACAAAAAGGTATCTGAAAAATGTTCGAGAAACTACTAAAAAAATCCAAATGATTTGTTGATGGAATAAAAAAAAAGCCAAAAAAACTTCTCAAGAGATTATCGAAGAAGTGTTCATAGTAATTACCGATGAAATTGTCAAAGGATGTGCCGCAAGGTATTTTGTAAATGCAATGCAATTGTTTTGCAATGCAATACAATTTCGTAATAAATTGCCGGGAATATTCCCTAAGAAATTTCCGAAAGAATGTTTTGCAGAAAATAAAAAAAATAACTAGATTATCAGGTCGAGTTTTGGAACTTCTCAAAACATGTGTCTTACTAACAGGATGCTGTAAGAAGCTGAAATTTTGACACTGGTTACAGAAAATTTCTGCTTCATACAGTATTTCATTTACCAGATATATTTTTGTGAAGCTTAACAACGCGACTCAGGATTGATTTCAATTTGGTGTCTTTTACAAAAAGTTTGTAATTTAGCTCAAAAATAATGCGTTGATGTCACCAACACGATTTGACGCAGTCGCGCACATCTATTTTTCAAAAAAGCAAACTGTAAGCTTCTGAAACTGGCACCCCCTAGGCACCCCCTAGGAAAAAATCCTAGATACGCCAATGTGTGGCGGAGAAGGATGAACCACGAGCTCGCTGCACTTTACGACGAACCCTGCATCCAGAAGGTGGTCGAAGCCGGAAGGATACGATGGGCGGGCAGGGCATGTTGCAAGAATGCCGGACAACAACCCTGTAAAGCTGGTGTTTGCGACCGATCCGGTTGGCACAAGAAGGCGTGGAGCGCAGAGAGCACGATGGGTGGACCAGGTGGAGCGTGACTTGGCGAGCATCGGGCGCGAGCATCGGGCGTGACCGAGGATGGAGAACGGCAGCCACGAACCGTGTTCTATGGAGAAATATTGTTAATTCAGTTTTATCTTGAATTTGATGTAATACTAAATAAATGAAAATAAATGACCTACGAAAAATGCCTATTGATATTCATCATGAATATAATTGGCATTTTTCGAAGATAGTCGATGGTATTGACCTTAAATTGTGTGGCTTCGCGGTTGTGCGGCAAGTGTCACCAAGCATGCAATCGCAGCGTGCTAAGGAGCATGGGTTCGATTCTCGCCGCAGCTGTCAGGAAAAGTTTTCGGCTGTGCCACTGGGCGATTCATGCTAGTCCGTTGTCTAGTGTCGTGCTTCCTTCAAAGAGCGCAACGTTTAGCTCACTAAAAGCATTGAACGTGTCCGTTAGAGTGGGTTAACCGTTATATTGATAAATGTAAAATTTGATAGCATCCCATCAGATAAAAGCTTTTTAGGACCCATTTCAGGACCCAAATAACAGTGCAAAATTTGGGCACGGTCGGTTATGTCTACGTTTTGCGCATCGCGTTTGAAGTTTGTATGGGATTTCCCTTGAGAAAACATTTTTTTTTCATTTATCTCAGGAGAAGCTCAAAGGTTTCTAAAACCATGTAACCCATAATGTGAAAACATAGGCTAGGGTGTCCTGAAAAACATTGTCGAAGACCAGGAAGTGATCTGACGCTTATGAAAAAAGTTATAGCGTTGAACTGCATGATTTTGTTGCTATTTGTGTTCCTTTACATGTTAAAACTTAAACACATGCATGCGGTTTGTTGAATATAACTCTTTTTACAAGCATCGGATTGCTTCGCGGTCTTCGACAAAGTTTTTCAGTACATCCTAGTGTATTAAAAAAAAAAAAAAAAAAAAAAAAAAAATGATCGGTTAAAAAGTTCCAGACAAACTGTTTCAACTTATGACAAAAATGCAAAAAAGTGTGTTTTCAATTGAAATGCGCAAAGTGTAGACGCAACCGATCGTGCTCAAATTTTGCACAGATACTCAGGACTCGAGATGAAACCAAAAAAGCTTTGATCTGAGAATACGGTTCCGATGACCCACGCTAGTATCCGTGTCTTAAATATTGAAAACACAGCGGTTTTTCCGAAACTTTCTTGTAGAACTGTTCTAGCCGTACAAGTTTTTCACATTTTCAGGTTCAGCTATTGAAATAAACTGTAGGTGATCGAATCATGATATGTCGAAATGCCATTTTCAGCACTGTCCGCAACACACCCATTCGAATCGAGTTCTTCAAGATGTTTCGATGGGTTCGTACATGCTGCAATAATCTCAGCTTAATTGATTTACGCAACAACACCCTGCCTGAGCTAGCCATGATCCTAGGGTTAGTCACATCAAGATTTGACAGCAGGTTAGTACCTGATCTGCACCATCGAAGATGAAGGGTGTGTTTAACTGTTAATTCGCTTTGGGGCACAATATGCACAAGAAAACTCAACATAGCCAACCGGCACAGCAGAGTTGTAATTAATGGCAAGTCATTCAAACCGATCGAAGCCTTTCGTGTTAAGAAACGTTCTGCCGAGGTTTTTCCTATTCATTCGATTTCAAGTGCATTTTGAGAAGAACGGCATATGTACAGAATAGAACGCAGCCCAACGAACGGTGCGGTGCCTCGGAGCAGTAGCGACTCGCCGTCTAGGAAGACCACTACTAAAACATACGGCAGCAATCTGCGTGGCCTGCGGCTGCGGCTGCGACGGCGATCGATTGGACGAGGAGAGCCCTTCATATACGGCGAGAACAACTTGTCAGCACACATTTCTCTAAATGGAAACTAGCTTTCAAAAGCTTCGCGGCCAGGTAGAAACCGTGCCAGACTCGGTGGAGCTGGCCGAGCACCGAGTGGAGTGGAGATTGTGAAACGACACACGGAGATTAATGTAAATCGTGACCTATTGAACAGCTTCCACTCAGCGTGAGGTTGGCTTGGGGTAGCACCCTTTTTCCTCTCACTGACTGTCGGTCGATGTCTCGTGCTGTCTGTCGCTGGCGCAGGGCTGTTGTTGTGTTACCTACCTACCTATAACTTAAAGTGGCCCTGAGCAGAGTGGTTGGCCCTACACTGGGGCTATTATAGCTCTCTGCATTCATCAATATTTTTCTGAAAAGCGAGATAATGATGCTCTTTCACGTCGCGTCGTGTGGGTGTTTAAGTTGGGGGACGGACGACGGTGTGTATTTCACACTCGATCAGTTTCAATGACAGACCGTCAGATGGCAGATGACGTGATATTCAACGAGAGGAAAGCAAGCTTGTTGATCTGTAAGAGCTGTATTTGCGTTTATATTGTTCAATAGGCATAGAAAGTGCTTAGGAAAATAGAATTCTAAAAACGTTATTGCATTGGTTTGCTGCTGGTGGCTGATCTACAAAACGGTTATGATTTCAAGTGTATTATTGAATGTTCTGTGATTTAATTCAAGTTTAAATTTTTCCCAGGTGAATTTTCTGCAGTAGGTATTGCCATTACATTCCAAATAGTACATATTTTCCTTATGAGACTTCTTCTTCTTCTGAGCGTTTCGCCCCGACTGGGACAAAGCTTGCTTCTCAGCTTCTTCTTAGTATTCTATGAGAACTTTCAAAGTTATTACTTCAGAAATTCCTCTTAAAAAAGTTCACAGCAAATAATTTTGTAATATCCAGGCGCGTAAGTTTCTGGTGATGTATTCATTTTCGAACGTAATTTCACTCGGTTACATCGTTTTCCAACAATTATCACACTCACCATGCACACCCTGGCTGGCACCGGAAAGTATCAACAAACCCATTCCAGCAGAAACCTAGAAGCAGTATCATATTTATCACCTTCACTCTAACTCGGGTGAAATAGCTGAGAGGTAAGGGATATGCCTCACAATCAACGGATGCGTGTACGAATCCATGCCAATATTTTACTTATATATGATTCATCTATAGATCCGGTTCTAGCGATTGCTAGACCCACTCTCAAGCTGCGGCGGCTAATTTGTTGCATGAAAATGATGTAATTGTTTGCATCACTTTTACGACGCGACTGATGTGCAGCGAAAATGATGTGATATCACAAGATTTTTTTTGCTGTGTTCCTGGACCGACCGGGATTAGCGCTTTCCACTCTTAGCATGGCCTAGGGCTCAGCATGGTTGTAACTAGGACTGCAAAACAATGTGTCGATAAGGAGAGCGTCCAACATAGCTCTGGTCCACACTACTCCCTACCTTATACTTTCACGGGTCATTCGAGGACAAAGATAGCCAGCTTAGAGTTGTGTGCTTAGCTGGTACACAGCAAAAAAAAAATCTTGTGATATCACATCATTTTCGCTGCACATCAGTCGTGTCGTAAAAGTGATGTACAGATTACATTCTATCTACGGGGCTGTCCATAAACCACGTGGTCATTTTTTTGGGACTTTTCAACCCCCCCCCCCCCCCGCGTGGTCATTAGTCCATACAATTTTCTTTTTGTGTCCATACAAAATGGTCATTGGCCGAACCCCCACCCCCCCCCCCCCCACCCTCATGACCACGTGGTTTATGGACAGCCCCTACGCAGCAAATAAGCCGCCGCAGCATGAAAGTGGATCTAGCCATCGCTAGAACCGGATCGATAGATGAATCGTATATAAGTAAAATATTGGCATGGATTCGTACACTGATCCGTTGATTGTGAGGCATATCTCTTCCTCTAGGCTATTTCACCGAGTTAGAGGGTAGATGATAAATATGATACGGCTTCTCTCTAGGTATCTGCTGAAATGGGTTTGTTGACACTTTCTGGTGCCAAATACGGTGTACATGGTGAGTGTGATAATTGTTGGAAAACGATGCAACAGAGTTAAATTACGTTAGAAATTGGATACGTCGCCAGAAATAACGCGCCTGGATATTACAAAATTATTTGCTGTGTACACAGCAAAAAATTTCTTGTGATATCACATCATTTTTGCTGCACATCAGTCGCGTCGTAAAAGTGATGTAAACAATTACATCATTTTCAAGCAACAAATTAGCCGCCGTAGCTTGTGAGTGGGTCTAGCAATCGCTAGAACCGGATCTTTAGATGATTCGTATATAAGTAAAATATTGGCATGGATTCGTACACTGATCCGTGGATTGTGAGGCATATCCCTTACCTCTCAGCTACTTCACTGAGTTAGAAGGAAGGTGATAAATATGATACTGCTTCTAGGTATCTGCTGGAATGGGTTTGCTGATACTTTCCGGTGCCAACAAGAGTGTGCATGGTGAGTGTGATAATTGTTGGAAAACGATGCAACCGAGTGAAATTACGTTCAAAAATGAATACATCACCAGAAATTACGCGCCTGGATATTACAAAATTATTTGCTGTGTAGTGCAGTCTGGACACTGTTGTCTTCCTGACTTGAGCTACATTGAGGAGGTACGTTCCGAACGTCTGTTATCCATGGGGGAGCGTCTGTTCTGACATCCAGCGGCTGAGTATGAAATGCTCCACCACCGGAAGCTTTTTTTTCAAAATGGCAGCCCCACTACGGTGAATAGTGGAGTCAACAACCTACTGCTCCCGAATCTCTACACACGATTCAAAAACCAATCGAGAAAGATCACGAACGGCATCGAATTTCAGCATGAAACAACGGACAAAGATTGGAACATGGAATGTTTTAACGCTAGCTCCGCAGACAAGCTGGCACAACTCGCCGGCAACTCGAAATTCTAGGACTAAGTGAAGCCATAACTTTGAAGAACACAAGCTACCGTCGGGACAGGTAACCTTCTAAATAAAATAAATATTTCGGGAATTCTGTTAGAAATTCTTCCCGGGGTTTGTTCAGGATTTTTTTTAAGAATTATTCTACAAGTTCCTCCTGAAATACCTCTATCAAAGCTTTACTAGAAAATTTTCTTCAGGGATTTCTCTAGTTTTCTTGTTTTTACAGAAATTATTTAAGATATTACATTCGCTGTTCCTCCAAAATGTTCCAAAAGATTATTTTGAAGAATGTTGCAATTCATATCAGAAATTATTCCACGTATTTCTTCAAAAAGCATTTAGTGAATCCTTCCAAAATTCTTCGGAAGATTCCTCCAGAAAGATTCATTTTAAACCATGCATGGATATCTTCAGAAATTTGTCTAAAAATCCTCAGGTTTCTTCACAGCATTTCTAAGAAATTTCGCAAGGAATGCCTTCGAAGATTTCTTTGATAAATCTCTCAGAAATTATTCAACTGATTCCTTTATAACATTAAGTTTCCATTTAAATTTACAGCAAAGTTTTCTAAAGATTACCGCAGAAATTAATTTTAAAACTTTTTATGAAACCTTCCATGGATATCATACAATTTTGCCGCATGGATTCCTTTATAAATTCCTCCTTCGAAATTATTAATAAAGAATCCTCCAGAATTTGTTTTCTTAAAATTTCTTTAGAAAAATTTCCATGGTTTCCTTAAAATTTCTCAAAAGATTTTTTTGGAAATACGTACGAGAATGCTCCTAGAAAATCATCCACAGATCAATTCCAAACACTCAGCGTTTCTTTAAAAAAAATCAGATTCTTCAAAAATATCCGAAAGTGCATAGCAATCTCCCATGGATTCCTTCGAAAAATAATCCAGGAATTCGGTCTTGAAATCTACCAAGGTTCCTGCAAGAAACACCTCTGGTGTTTTTTTTTTTTCAGACACTCTTCCAAAGTATCTTTAAGACATTTCTCCATGGCTTCCCTCAGATACTCCCTTAAGAATTTCTCAAAAAAATCCTCCAAGAATTCCGTTAGGTAGATTTCACTGGAATTTTCTGAAACTCTCCCAGGAATTGCTTCAGAAATTCTTCTAGCGATTTATCAAACATTTTTCCAGGGATTCCATCAGATTTTTCTACAGGATTTTTTTTAGAAATCCTTTGAAATATTCTTCCATGAAAATTTTCCAAAGTTTCCTTCAGAAATTCGTTCAGGATTTTTTACAGAAAATTCACCAGAGACTTGTTCATGCATTGGGATTCCATTCAAAATTCCCGCATGAATGCGTCCTACAATTTCTTCAAATATTTATCCTGAATATTCTGCAAAATTTAGAAGTTTCTCCAGGTTTCTACAAAGATTTTTCTCCAGGATATTCTAAAGTAAGTGATTCTTTCGAAAATGCCCCTGGGATTTCTTCAGCTATTCCTTAAGTGATTAGTCTAAAAGTTCTTTCTTAGATTTCTACATAGATTCTACTGGAGATTTCTTCAGAAATTCTTTCAGGGGCTCTTTCAGAAGTTTCTGATGAGACTGTTTTTGACATTCATTTGAAGGAATATTTTTATCTCCGGAGACTTTTTTAGGGATTTCTTTGAAAGGTCTTTCATGGAGTTTTACATAAATTCTTCCACAAATATACCGTAAACCGGGGTCAAATTGATCTCCGGGTCGAAATTGATCAGACGCTTTTCTGTTAGATAAAGCATACTTTAAATAGTTTCCTTACAAGTATCGTGCTGTTCGAAACTGATACTAAACGATATTTGAAGGAATCTATTCCAAGTATGATTTATCCATCAGAAAAACATCTGATAAATTTCGACCCGGAGATCAATTTGACCCCGGTTTACGGTACCTACTTATTTTACAGAAACTTCTTCGGAAACTGTTTCCAGGGTTTCTTTAAAAACTCTTTGAGAAATTGCTTCTGTAATTCCATCAGAAATTCCTACAAGGATTTATTTCAAAAATTGCTCCTGCAATTCCATCAGGACTATCTCTGGAAATAGCTTTAGATGCCCGCAGAATATGTTCAGATGTTCCTCAAGGTATTTTCCAGAAGTTCTTCCAGGGATTTTCCAAAAAGTATTGAATGATTGATTCCCTGAAATAATGTTCAAGAAATCCCAGGAGGAATGCCTAAAGAAATTCCTTAAAACATTCCAAGAGAAACCTTTGGAAACTTTTAGGAGAAATTATTGATTAATAATTTTCTGGAGAAATTCCTGGACCGAAACTCCTGAAACAATTTCTGTAGTTATATCTGGAACAATTTCTTAATGAATTCTTAGGAGCGTACTCAAATGAATACCTTGATGTACCCCCTAAATTCCCAGTAAAAAATAATCATGGAATACTTATAAAAGCTCTCTGCAAGTAATTCGAAGGGAACATAATTGAGAAATTGCTAGATAATCCGCAGATAAATTTTCGAAGGAATCTCTTGAACATTATCTCTAGCATTGGGCAAATCTGGCTGAAACAACGATTTTTGTAAATCGATTCGAATCGGATCAGCAGAATCGATTCACCGATTTAGTCGAATGCTTTGAATCGATGTTTTCACATCGATTCGATATTATAAAATATTACAAAACTATGAAATGATTCGTTTACTGCATGTAGTTCAAGTTCAATTCAGTTTAGTTCAGTTTTAATAAATTCAATATTAAAATTTGGGAACTCTGAGAAGTATTCCAATATAGTAATGATATGAATTCCCGCAGACTGCTGAGAGAAACTCTGCCCGGATCTTTAAAGAGACTCCTCCTGAATTCTGAATTCTAGAATTATGAGAGAGATTTCTTCAGATTGCTGAAAATGATTACACCAGAATCCTGAGCGACATTATCTAGAAAAGAAAGAAATACTCTTCTGGTCGATCTTGGTAGGAATTCTCTCTGAATTCAATTAAGTATTTTCCTGAGAGAGATTGCACCATATCAATGAGACAGATTGTCTCAAAACCCCGAGAAGAATTCTCCCAGAATCCTGTGATAGATTGTCTCAGAATCCTAAGAGAAGTTTTCTCTTGGGATTCTCCCAAAATTTTCCAGAATCCTAAGAGGGATTCTCTCAGAATCCTGGGAGGATTTCCAAGGGTGGCTCTTCGACATTTTTTTAAATAATTTCATCTAGAATACTGAGAGATTCTCACAAAAAAAAAGATTTTTGTAATTCTAAGATGAATTCCCCAAGAAACTTAAAAGAAATGACCCAGAATAGTATTCTCCTAGAAGTACCCTAAAATCCTGGGTGGATTCTTTTAGAATGCTGAGAATAATTCTACCATAATCCCAAAAGGTATTCTCCAGAATTCAACGAGTAATTTCCCCAGAATCCTGAGAGGCATCATAAAAGAGACTCTTCCAGTCTTGGAAGAAAAACTCAATAACGGACTGTTAAGTTTTCATCCGACGTTTCGGTCACTATCCGTTTTTGAGTTTTTCTTCCAAGACTTAAAGCCATAACCTCAAAACAAGATATCTAGAAATCTAAGAGGGATAATCTGAAAATCTGATAAGGATTCTCTTTGGAAGAAATTACGAGAACTTTGAGAATGGACATCCCAGCAACCTCAGAAGGATTCTCTAGAATTCTGAGAGGTATTCCTAAATAAAATAGAAAAATTACCTCAGATTCATAAAAAAAATCTCCCAGAATCTTTGAAAGGACTCCCCTCAACTCCTGAAAGTCTTAGAACTCTGAGAGTGATTCCTCTAGAATACTTTAAATTATTACATCAGAATCTCAAGATATTCTTCCCATAATCATGTCAAGGATTTTCCCAGATAACTAAGAGGAATTCTCCCAGAATTCTGAATGGGATTTCTGGGAGCAACTGCTCCAGAATACAGAAAATAGAATTCTACTGGGATTCTCGTAGAATGCTGAGAAGGATTTTTTCGAGACCCTAAGAGGAATCACAAAATCTATATGAGGGATCCTCCAAAATTAAAATTTCTCTAGAGAATTCTGCCCATTTCCTCAGAAGAATTTCGCCGCAATTCTGAGAATGCTGAGTATGTTTCTCCAAGAAGTCTGAGAGGAATTCTAGAGAATGCTGAAAAATAATGCTTCAGAATTCTAAGTGGAATCCTAAGTGAGGGTCATCCAGAATCCTTAGAGGAATCAACCCAGATCATCCAGAAATTTCTTAGAATCCTGAAAGGGATTTCACCCTTGGTAGGGAACCCAAAATCCTGAAATGAATTCCCTTAGAATCAAGAGATTCTCTTGAATTGTGATAAGTTTTCCCATATAATACTATATAATTTATAAATAAATTTCTCCAGAATTTTTAAAGGGACTCTTCCATAGTTCTGAGGATTCCTTTAAAATTCTGTGAGAGATTCCTTCAAAATGCTGAAAAATATCACACCAGCACCCTGACAGACTCTATCCCAGAAATGAGATAAAGACTCTTCCAATAGGAATTCTCCCTAAATTCTATTAACGATTTTCCTAAAATCCTGGGAAAGATTACTCCATTTTTCTAAGATGGATTCTCCCAGAATCTTTAGAGGAATTCTTCCAGAATTCTGAGGGATTTCTTTAGATACCCGAGATGGATTCTCTTTGAATGCTGTGATGGATTGTCTCAGAAGTTTTTCCTCGGGATCCTCCCAGAATGCTTAGATGGATTTCCCCAGAACTCCCGGGCGGATTCTTCCAGAATCCTGAGAGGGATTCTCCTAGAATCCTGAGAGAAATTATCCTGCAGTATTGAAAGACATCCCATTAGAATCCTGAATGAGATTGCCCCAGAACCCTGAGAGGGATCCTAAGTAGGAATCTTCCACATTATCAAGAGATATTTATCTTGAATCCTGAGAGGAATTCTAAACAAAATGTTCGGAACCCAGGGATGGACATCCTGAAGATAGCAATCCTGAAAAGGATGCGCTAGAACCCTGAAAGGAATTCACTAGCTAGACCATAAGACTGTTCATAAAACATGTAGACTTTTTTGGTGGAGGGGGATCTGGATAAAGTCTACACTCCATACAAATTTCAAAAAATTTGTAAGGAGGGATTGCCCAAGAAACCTGAGATATACAAGTATACCTCGATTCAGTCGACCCTAGATTATATAGACCCTCGATTTTATGTACATTTAACCTCAATCTTATGTACATTTTTGAATGGTTAAATTCTACAATGTATACTGAAAAAAAAAGAAATTGAATGTTGAATGTATAAAATTGATTCAGCCGATTTTGTGGGCAGGGCTTCATAATCGATTCAAAAAATCGATTTATCGGATCAAAGATTCAAAATTGCCCAACGCTTTAGTGAACTTCTCGAAAACATCTCTCAATAAATTTCAGAGGGAACCCTGGGGGGTTTTCATAAGGAATCCATGGAAGACCAACTGGTGATACCTTTAAGGCAATTCTCAGAAAAAAAAATCATTTACAATTCCAGAAGGGATTTGTACACAAAAATCCGTTGACCAATACCTGGAGAAGTTTGTAAAAGAAACCCTGTAGAAACAATAAAAAATCCTACGAAATTATTTGGAGAACCAACGGATGAATTAAATTGATATCGGTTTTTGAAGGAAACTTTGACAAAATACCTGAAAGAACTGGAGAACCCTTTGTAGGTTATAGAAATATTTCATGAAAAAATGCCGTGAAAAGTGCCAAGAAGTGGATTCTGTAGTTATTTCTACACTAATTATTGAGAAAATCTTTGGAAAAAAAATTCTAAGAGAATCTTTGAAGCAAGGTCTGAATACATCCAAAGCAGTGCCGCCTGGCGAATGTCTGGAGCAACGCCTGGAGAAACCTCTGGAATCTTTTGAGACTTTTCTAGAGGAATGCTCAAGCAATCTCGGAACAAATGATGTAATATCTGAAGGAATCTCTGGTGGAATTCTTGCGTGCGCAGCCTTTTCTTTTTTCTAGCTCGTTCATTTTGTTGAACGCAAGAAAAAACGAGATAAAAGAGGGGGCAAAGTGCCCCCTCTATTATCTGTTTCTTTTGCGTGTTTGTTTACGAGAGTGAGTGAAAAAAAGAAAAAACTGCGCACGCTAGAGAATTCAAGCATTATTTTCTTAAAAAAAATCTTGAAAAATTTCCTGTATTTTTGGACCAAAACCCGAATTCTTTCATGATATAATCTTTAAATCTTTGTGCATCTCCTGAAATTACATCTTTTGAAGTAACGTTTGGAAGAATTCCTGGAAAAAATCGCTGGAGAAATTCCTAGAAGAATTTCTTCAGAAATTTCTAGAAAAATTTTTAGAAAAATCGCAAAGAAAAACTTTTGAAAATTTTCCTAGAGATGTCTACAGGAGTTTTTTCAGAAACGTTTTCAAAAGATTCATCATGAAAATGGTCAACGGGTTTCCTCAGTACTTCAGAAAATACCTGAAAGGATTACTACATAAGTTCATGCTTGTATTCCATCATATAGTTTATACTAAAATAATTTCTTCAGGAATATTATCATTTTTAATATACTAAAATAATTTCTTCAGGAACATTATCATTTTTTTTTTTCAAAAGTTTTTCTTTGCGATTTTTCTAAAACTTTTTCTAGAAATTTCTGAAGAAATTCATCATGAAAACGGTCAACGGGTTTCCTCAGTATTTCAGAAAATACCTGAAAGGATTACTACATAAGTTCATGCTTGTATTCCATCATATATTTTATACTAAAATAATTTCTTCAGGAATATTATCATTTGTGATTTTTTAACTTCGGTTCCTTTTCGCACTATTTGCATGCATTCCTTATGGGGTTAGCCATAACTGGTACACTATGGCGAAAAAGGGTGCAAGGTAGCCGAAATTTTAAGGAAAATTATTTATTTCTACCATGATTTGAGGAAAATGTGGAGTTTAAATGAGTGCGACTATCTTTTGTGAACGTGATCTGTTGTTCACAAAATTTTTCTTGTTGATGTACATCGTTAATGGGCGAAAATTAACTATGGTGAATAATTGGTACTATAGCCATAATTGGTACACTTACCCTAGTTAATTATTCAAGGACAAAATAATACCGGGACAAAATATTTGAAAAAATTCTATAGTAACATCGTTACAGTTTTCTAAATGACATTTTGGAAGAAAGAAGAAATTTAGCAATTCAGTTTCCAAAAATATAACTGAATGATTAATTTTTAAATGACATTTTTTCGTTCATGGAAGCCATTACATAGACATTTTTAAAAACTCTTCGGACGGATTTTATGCACTACTGAAGGATAAAGTAAGGGTAAGGGTAAGGATTCGTTAGAAAGCGGTTCGGCAAGAGGTCCCAAAATTGCTTTCATTTATTCTATTCAAGCATAATAATGAACTTTTGTTAAAAGAACTCTTTCGTAACATTCAAATATATAATTTTATTGACTAATTTATTAATGATGGCATAGAGAAGAACATTCCCATGAACATATAAAAGAATTCAGCACTTTCTGAAGAAATAGAAATATTCCCGACCAGAAGCTCCTAACAAGATTATAACAAAATTATTACAACCGTTGTTAGAAATAACACAATTTCATATAATTTTGTTGTAAGGATTCGTATATGTGAATGACCACAACAAAATTGTAACAAAATTTGTTATTATTTTAAAAACAAAACTATAACATAACTTGTATTATTTATTCAAATAGATATATAACAGCATTTGTTACATTATGCATATTAAAATAATTGCCTATAACAAAATTTCGTAACACATATATTGTAGTATTTGCTACATTTTTTGTAACAAAATAATTACAAAATTTGCGACATGAATGCACCCTTCCGGTGTAAAATGTCGGAAATAAACAAACAAACAAACAAACATTACAAAATTTGTTGGGTTTTTTGTATTGACGCGGAATAGTTTGATCATTTTTGTAATATTGACCTCTCGAGCCAAAAGCTTTAAAATATAACTCATAGTATTCATTAAGAACGCAACGCTAAAATCGTTATGTTAAAATCCCCCTCCTCTTCCATTACGCTTTTTTGTATGAAAGTCCTAAAATTTTTGTATGGACCGTAACGCTCGGATGTCCTTTCCCCTGTTCCTTGAGCGACGCGTAATTTGGGGACGGCGTCATATTTGTTTAAAAAAATGCAACAGAACAACTTGTTATTATTTAGTTAAAATCAATCAAATTCTTCCCAAACCAGCAGTGCTTTGAAGTTACTATCGTTATGCAATATCATTACAGCTGGAAGTGTAATAAAAAAAACTGTTGGGATATTATTATCAATACATACTTTTAAGCTGGAATATAGCTTGAAATCAAATACTTTACAACTATCTTTTTTCTTTTTTTTTTGAGTTCTTTTATTGCACTAATCTAACACCGGAATAGTTCCCGGATAATGTGCCAATCAAAAAATAATCCTCACCAACAAAACAGCTGCTTTCATAGAGTACGTTTTGGTACTGTTACAGCGCTTTGTAGCGTTTTAAAGAACATTATTTCTGCTGGAAGCTGTGGCGAAGAAACTGTTGACGCAACAGCACAGTATTTTCTAGATGATGTTGGGTTAGTTTTGTGGCACAATTGTAATGTCTTGTCTGATGTGAAACAAAACAAGTAAACATTGACAAATGTCCCCTTCGTCAGATCAGTGGCGTAGCCAGAAATTTACTCAGGGAGGGATTTTCGACGATCAATGATGCCTTATACATTATTTGACACTCACATTTCCTAAATAACCACGAATAATGAAGAAATATGAATTGAATTTCAGTCTTAGCATTAAAATAGCGGCGCAGCCGAAAAAATTTTTCGTCAGAAAGCGTTTTATACTGAAAATTTGTTCCACAAATTTTGGCTCTGGGGGGGGTTTTAACCCTAAACCCCCCCCCCCCCCCCCCCGTGGCTACGCCAGTGCGTCAGATCATTAGCTTTTCTTCCTTCTTTGTTAACCTTAGTTTTATATTCTTACGCGATCAATAGTCGGGTAAACAACCATTGGCGAATCTAGCTTTTTCTTTTTTCTTTCTCACTCTCCTAAATAAACACGAGAAAGAGAAAGATGGAAAGGGGTGCCGCGGGTGGTGCACTTACCGGACTTGCAGTTCAAAAGCATTGCAGTTAAACCACCGACGAAGTTAAACCGCTTGCACTGACCGAACTTCTACTGTAATAACCTTTCTGAAAGTAATCGTTTCCGAGATATTTGGAATTTAACTCCATGAGTCTCTCAATATGTAAGAAAATGCGCTATTTTCATGGTCTTAAAGTTTCCATACAGTGTCTTACAAATTGTTTTTCAATACTCACCTAATCTGAATTTGGAATCACGTTAATTTCAACTGCTTGCATGTTATGTAAGTAAACTGTGACTTCGAAATCATAGATCAAAGATCAAATCAATTAAAAATACCCATGGGTATGGATACAGACTCAACAAAATTGTTTTCAGAACTGAGCTCTAACAGTCTTCAACACCTCCCAGAAAAAACCTTTTATATCCACCAGAGTGGATCTAAATTCATCATGATCATCCGTCTGTAGCGTTTTTTTTTTTTTTTTTTTTCAATTGTTGGTCTTGAACTGGCAGATGAAGCTCTTAGTTAACAACAGTTACTGTGGAAGAATTCATAGAACACTAAGCTGATAAGCTGGCTTTGTCTCAGGGTAGATGTTACGTCCAAGATAAGAAGAAGAAGATGACGAAGGAGAAAAAGAAGAAAAAAGTATAAATATTATCACATGAGAATTCCTTCAGGAATTTTTCCACAAATAACTCTCGAAAATCTTCCATGAAATTTCTCAGGATTTTGTTAATCCGATACCATCTTTTTTCTGCTTTTACCTGTTGTGTGTCCAGAATATATGAAGTAATAAAAACGTGAACAGAAAAAAGTGTCATAGTACTTAATACAGGAGAGCATATAAATTCAATCCTTCGGTATTTCCTTCAGCAATAACTAATGCAATTCTTTTATATTTTTACTGACAATTTCCTCAGGAGTTCTCAGAATTTATTCCAAAGTTTTCAGTGAAAATTCAAAAGGCTTCTTCTTCTTCATGGCTCGACGTCCCCACTGGGACTTGGCCTGCCTCGCTTCAACTTAGTGTTCTTTGAGCGCTTCCACAGTTATTAATTGAAGGGCTTTCTTTGCCTGCCATTGCATGAATTTGTATATTGTGAGGCAAGCACAATGATACTCTATGCCCAGGGAGTCGAGAAAATTTTCCCGACCGGAATGGGAATGGAACCCGCCGTCTCCAGATTGGCGATCCATAGCCTTAATCACTAGGCTTACTAACCCAAAAAGGCATTTTTAACATATCTCAAAGTTTCTAAAAATAAATAGAGCAATTTCTAAAAAAACGTTCTAGGGAAAATTTATAAAGGTATTGCCAGATTAAAAAAAAAAATCAAAAGAATTTGTGAAGGAGCAATAACTGTATGAGTTTCTGAGAAAATTACCGGAGAAACTAATAGACAAATAAAAAGGAAATTTTCCCTTGAAATCGCAATAAAAATGTCTGCAGAAATTGCAGATGGAAACCAAAAAATAATTCCGAAAAAAAAACTGTCAAAAACATCATGATGGAATTTCTGGAGAAAACCCTTGAAAAGTTGCTGAGGAATATCAAATGGAGTTGCTTGAAAAATCCTTAAGAAATTGACGAAATAATTACTAAAGAAATAACGAATATCTAAAGCGATTTTTGGATTTTTTTTTTACATTTCCGAGGAAGTCCCTAATGAAAACTACAGAAGAACTCTGAATGGAATTATCGGAAAAGTTTGAGAGAAATAGCTTGAAGAATTTCCAGAAAATTGCTCGATGAATTTCCGGAAGCAATTCCAGAAGAGTGTCTTAGAATATTTTTTAAGAAATTCCGAGAATAATTGCCATTTCCCTAGGAAAATGCACGAGAAATAATCCTGGAAAAAATTTCTAGGGAAATTCATAGGAAAGACATAGTTTTTAAAAAATCCTTGAATATATTTCAAAGAATTTCTTCAGGACAAATTTTGGAAGAGATTAACTGGAAAATTGCTGGTAAAAATTTCAAAATAATTCCTCACGCATTTTTTCTGGGAATTCACTAAAAAATGCTCGAGTAATTCCTAAAATGAATGCCGGAGAAATTTCTTAAGAAACCACCAGAAAAAACATTCAAAATTTGTCTGGGCCATTTTTAAGAAACATTCTGTATGAACTTCTAGAAAAAAATATTTCTGTATAAGTTGGCGGAGGTTTTGCCGAAAAAAATATCCGCAAACTATTCAATCAATAGGGACTACAAATTTCTAAAGAAGTTGCTTAATGAACACAAAAAGCACATTTCGAAGTTCTTTCAAAGCGTGGAGCGGACCTGGTGTGACGGTTAGAACACTTAACTATCACGTCGAGGACCTAGGATCGAATCCCACTCCCGAAAAACTCACAAACTGTGAGTTCTTCCTTCGGCAGGGAAGTAAAACGTGGATCCCGAGATGAACTAGGCTAGAATTAAAAATCACGTAAATACAGATAAAAAAAAATTCTTTCAAAGCGAGCTCCTGGGAGAATTTGTGAAGAAATGTCAAAATAATTCATGGAAAAATTATCGAAGGAAGGTCCTCACAAAGTTGACGTTATGGCGTTTAGTTAAGTTATGAAAAAAAAATCAGAGAAATTCTGAGGCATTTCCGGAACAGAAAATTTCTTGGAGATTTTTGAAATAGGGTCATTTTCCAATTGTTGCACGGCTAAAAATTCGTCTATTGGAGGATGCCATGTTATTCTTATGAGGTCTGCAACGATTGACGAATTTTTAGCCGTGCAACACTTGGAAAATTACCCTAGTTGGAAATTACATTACTAAACACTAAAACAAACTTCAGAGAAAATCTGAAATGAATCTTTGGATAAATATCGACTTCCATAGTTTTTAACTGAGAGCTTCCTCTGCCAATGACCATTTTGCATGTGTATATCGTGTGGCAGGCACGAAGATACTCTATGCCCAAGGAAGTCAAGGAAATTTCCTTTACGAAAAGATCCTGGACCGACCGGAAATCGAACCCGTCACCCTCAGCATGGTCATGCTGAATACCCGTGCGTTTACCGCCTCGGCTATATGGGCCCTATATACGCAATTGTATGAGAAACAAATCCGGATCATTCATTATTTAGTTAATTAAGATTCTTGAGGAAGTTATTCGGAATTTTTAAGAAACTCTTCTGTTATTTCTCATACAATTTCCCTAAAAATTTCTTTCACAATCCCTTAAGTCAGTGTTTCCCAAACTGTGCATGTCAGTGCCATGGTACGCTGTGAATCTTTCTCAGGCATGCTGAAGGATCTTTAGCATTAGCATTCAGTAGGTCGGTTCCAGAGATACATTCTCCTCCATTTGGAATATTTGTGCCATTTCCAGTAGAATAAGCATTAAACGAGATGCACAAATAGGTAGTACAGTCCCAGACTATTTTTACGGGAATTGCCTCTTTCCCATCCGTTACCAAATCACAGAGATTTAGGGCTAATCACTGACTCTTAGACCAGATTGACGCAATCCTCCAACGTTCGAAAGCTGTCTTGGCCACTGTCGTGACCCAGTTGTCAATCCCAGAGTCCGTGAAATCAGTGCTTCAGAAGGCCTGCGTTTGGATTTGATAAATATAATATTTTCATTTCTTTTTTCTCCTTTTTCTCCTACAATTTCTGTCACAAAAATTCAACACAACCGCGAATTATGCTACTCAACAACACGCGATCCGCTAAATCGTTGAACACCGATCTCAGGCATGTTGAATGCTTTTCAGCTGATAAAACTTCAAGATATCTCTGACAACTCTTTCAGACATTCTACCAACGGTTTTTAGCCGACAGTTTTCTTTTGGAATTTCGTTGGTAATTCGGTTACATATTCATATGACAATTTCTTTAGGAACTCCCTCCGGAAAATTATTGAAAAAAAATCAGAAATTTCTTGGGGAACACATCCGGAAATTCATTTTGTTCAAGAAATTGTTCAGCATTTTTTTAGGAATTCCTTGGAAAATGTTTCTAAGGATTTCTCCTCAATTTCTCTGGAATTCCGTTTGAGCTTGAGCTTGATCCGCTCGTGGATGCTACTCCAGTATCGCCTGACCAGTTATACTCACACAAGGAACCAATAAGATGTCTGCCGGGGTCGGGGACCAAGTATGCATATTCAGTGTGTGAGTGTTGGTGATCTTCTACAATTAGGTGATTGTTACGTGAGAATGTAGCTTGCGAACCCCTGTGCAGTGTTGGAGTTGGTTGTCTATACATGTGTATTGTTTTATACTTCGTGTTTTCTGTCAGTCCCGTTCTGTCAAATATGTCACACAATAGAATAAGTGAAAACAAGGCACAGAATGGGCACGTATAGATTATTAGAATTTATATGTGAAGAAATCACCGAAGTTGTAAGTGTTTTAAATGTTTTTATGTTTTAATATAATAATAAAGCATCATTACAGCTTTGTAGCATGTGGCAAATGGTACAACTTAGGGTTTTATTTGCCCTGCTAAAAGGTCGGTGCCCATACATGCTCTGTTCTCAACACTACAAAGAACTTCGAAGTTCCAAGGCATCCTCGTTCAACCTTTCTGGATAGAGAGTGGAGAATGGCGACTGCAGCAGCAAAAGGTCATCATCGTAAAAACGCATCTTCTGGAAACTGGACAGCGCGAGACTACAAGCACCTGACCGTTTTACAAGCCATTTTATATGCATCGTAGGGTCGAACGCGAGTTGGTCGCAAAGCACGTCCCACAGGTTTCTACAGAAGCAGCACTCATTTGATGAATTTGACTGTTTACTTGCTACAATGCTGCGAAAAGTCCTAAATTCTCACGTACGCTCATCAGACGTTGTCGACGAGAAGCAGTAAAACTTCAACATGTAATTAGTGCGAAGTGTTACGGGGGGGAATGTTACGTGAGAATGTAGCTTGCGAACCCCTGTGCAGTGTCGGAGTTGGTTGTCTATACATGTGTATTGTTTTATACTTCGTGTTTTCTGTCAGTCCCGTTCTGTCAAATATGTCACACAATAGAATAAGTGAAAACAAGGCACAGAATGGGCACGTATAGATTATTAGAATTTATATGTGAAGAAATCACCGAAGTAGTAAGTGTTTTAAATGTTTTTATGTTTTAATATAATAATAAAGCATCATTACAGCTTTGTAGCATGTGGCAAATGGTACAACTTAGCGTTTTATTTGCCCTGCTAAAAGGTCGGTGCCCATACGTACTCTGTTCTCAACAGTGATAATAGCGCCTTCCACGCCAGGTTGCAGGTCAATGTGGAGAAGGAGAAGGAAGTGATGATTGCAATCGTTTGTATCCACTCAGCAGATCGAATATACCTCTGCGTCTGCACAGATTCATGCGAATGTTGGAGTGTTGGTGGGATATGGTTGGCAAAGGGTTCACACATTGGTGCATGGATGCCAGGTGTAAGGTGAAAGATTAGTATGTTTATTATTCTGAAGGTAATACGGCACAGTTCACTTGATTGCACAACTCGGTAAGCGTTACATGAGATTTACACTGTGCTTTGAAAGTTGGAAGGAAGGGAAACGGCTTCTTCAACTCGTTTCTGTTCTAGCGCTGGCTATGCACATGTGGATATACATGAGTTATATATGTGGACATGCTTTCCTTATGGGATGTGCAACAATTGGCGATTTACCATATACAAAAAGATACAAAGTAGGAGGAGAGAGACGGGCCAGGACCTTCACGGTTTCTGAAAAGCAAATGTTTCATGCTAGTATGTTTTCCCAATTCAAACGACGTGCCCTGCTTCGTGCTATTCATTATTCCATAAGTGGAATTACTTTATGATTTACATGATGGTACTGTATGCTCAAGGACGCCATATATATTTCGGTTTCGAAACTATATGGACCAACCTGGTATCAAAATCAGAAATTCTCGGAATGTTCTTTTTGAATAAGTACGTGTTTACTTCATCGACTCTATGGGTGCTCAAGAAAGCATCCCTTGGTAGCTTGATGTAATATTTAGAGTTTTAAAACACTCGTTGCTTCAATGTCATTCATTGCAAAATAAAAATCTGCTGAATATAAGCAGATGTTTTGTTTGAATCCATTCATTTCAATATGTCAAATCAATCGCATGCAGCGACTGAAACACCCGTCATCTTTCACTGCAGTCTGAAATCATCGGGTGTAAATGATCTCATCGGTCCCGCAATTAAACATGATCTAATCGTGCAATTAGTTCACGGTGCTCTCGCTAGCTATACCTACATTTACTTGCTTCGGAAAGCAAACGACAATCCCTGCTAATACCGTTCCGAGCATTCTGAATAGTGTTTTACTTCTCTCCGGTTTTTTTTTTTCGCCCGTATCTGCGTCCATGGGATAATTCTCTTTGTTTTCCGCAATTAAAATCAATCCACCCGAACAGTGCCGCTGCTGATGCTGCTGCTGCTATACCCACACGGTAAATCCATCCATCGAAGAGCGAATCAAATATAATTGAGTTTGCTGCTGCCGCTGCTCCATGCAACCCATATAGGCCTCTATAGCATCCAACTTGCCAGTTGGGTACTCTAGAGTGACTCTTGTTTATTTGTTCAAGGAAGAAAAAATCCCTGAAAAATGGAACGCTGCACTTTGAACTAAAACTGTTAGACTCTTTGAAAATTTGATGGGATATTGTGGTTATTTTGTTTTCTTTTTCTGTAAAACCAATTTTTTTCGCCTCGTAAATTTCCATTCCAGGAAGAATGGTTTGAAATCCCACATTTGGCCTATTTTGACCCACTCTAACGTACACTGTGCTCCAACTACCAATGACGACATCCAACCGGCACCAACGTCTGACGATGCGATGGTGGCAGTGGGGAATAATTGATTTCTACTTTTCCTCACCTGATGTGATTAGTGGAGCTAGCTAGTTCCGTCCCTTCGGGAAAATGTCATTCCTCACAGCCCAATTCCTCTCGCAGCACCAGTCGCATATTTATGCACCATGCAGGGAACGAATATCCACGACAGGGGTTTCCAAATTTGCTTTCTGTTTTGCCATGCTATTGGTTCCAATGAAATTTATGTCGATATGTACTGCCGTATGCCGCTTTGAAGTCGATGAACAGGTACTTCGTTGGGAACTGGTATTCACGGCATTTCTGGAGGATTTGCCTTACGGTGGAGATCTGATCCGTTGTCGACCGGCCGTCGATGAAGCCGGCTTGATAACTTCCCACGATCTCATTTGTTTTAAGGGCAGCTTATATTACGTTCCTCAAATTCATTATAGAGCGGCGAAAATTCTGTAACAATACTTTTCCCAGAAACAAAAAGAGCTGAATTAAAGTTGCTTAAGTTGCACAATTTTTTGACTCATTGTTTATCTTCCATGGGATGAACATCTAAATCTTTCGTAACTTTTTGAGTAGGGTAATAAAAATGTTAATGCTCATCGCAGTGAGTTTTTTTGTCATTTTTTTTTTTTCAAGACAGAATCCGCTACTATTTGGAAACCACTGGTCAACCATGACGACAGCGACGACAGGCAGGCTGGCAGATATCGGCAACGGTCTTCCCCCGTGTAGGTTCACCCAACAGAATGCAACGCGCTCAACTGCTCCCAACATTCCCAATCCGACTCTGTTGGTTCGACAGGTGCTTTTGTTTTAATATTTTCCCACTGCTACGGGAACCTGGTAGAAAGAAAAAAAACGGAATAAATCCGCACCAGCACGAATCGATATCGAAAGCGCGTTAATTGAATAAAGCAAGTGGGTGCGATGAACGGGGAGAGTGCAGTAGTGTAGCGGAATGAAAGGGGAAAGGAAAAACCTACACCAACCTGCCTTCATATTCTGGAATGAAACCCGATGCTGCTGTTGATTGAGATTGATGATGTAGGCCGAATCGAATGGTGCTGAATCATTCCGATGTCAGTTCTCGGAAAGTCTTATGCATCAAAACTTCAACGGGACAAAAAGTTAAAATTCTTGTGTCTTCTAGACAACTAGATCAAAACTGAATGGTTCATATTTTGAATCGCATCAAATGAGCCTCCTACAGAATATTTACAACATCGTAAAAAAAATTGCAGGGAAGTGGAACCATCTCGGCAGGGCTTCTATTTCAGGCACTTTTCTGCTAGCAAATCTTGCGTAAATTCTGAAATGGACTTCTCTATTGATGAAAACCAGCAGCCGTTGAGTGTTCTCCGCTGATACATATCAAGTTTTACTGGCGTACAGCAGCACAGATTTCACGTTCGAGATGAAAATTTGTATTTTGGTACGCCGCCTAATCTAATTATTATTCCATACTTTTCTTAAACTCGCTAAGGCAGCCCCCGCCTTCTTGATCCACGCATTTATGCTGATCTCGGTGCCACCATCGGCCTCTGTTTGACTACCAAGATATTGAAAGCTTTCAACATTCTTCACTGTTTGCCCAGCTACCGTGAAGCTGGAAGGGTTGACCGTGTTTACACCCAACGATTTGGTCTTGTTGACGTTGATGGTGAGACCTGCTGTCGAAGCGCGATCGGCAAGATCATCGAGCCTACTCTGCATATCAGAGCGCCGTTGAGCTAGGAGAGAAGTTCGAAGTCATTTAGGTGCTCCATGGTAATGGGCTGCCACACCAAGGTTCAAGATCAATCGCACCTACCAGGCTTTCGTCAATTACGATGAGGAACATTAGCGATGATTGGATACATCCGGCCAGGATGGGATCGGACAAGACACCGTTGCACTAAGGGGATTTAGGCGGCCAAAAATCGAAAATTGACTTTATTCAATTTGAGATTTAGCTTCGGTAGTTCAAAGTAGACCACTTAGACTAGTAAACCCTAGAATATTAGTTTGCAACTCCCTATACTTATCGATATATTGGAAGCAGAATGAGACCATTGCCAATATTTGGTGAAACGAATGAAATGTTCAGCTGTACATATCTTTGGCTTTAATGAAAAATGTCATAAGGGTTAAATTATGTACCCGGGTACCCAGCGCCCATTTAAAAAGCACGGTGTATAAAAAAGCAAAAAAATTGTCGGACACATAACGGTTAAAGTGGTTTCTAAAAGCTTGCCTATAAACTTTCGGAAAGACGTATCAGACGTAGAAATGTTGATTGTAAAACTATTAAATGATGTCACATTAAAAAATCAAATTTTCTCCATACAAACCGTTTTATACAAAAAAAGTTTCGCTTCGGGACTACTTCTATGTCTTTGTTTAGGATCCCTGGGATGTATTGAAATCAAATTTGGCAGCTACTAGCTGCTATTCTGCAATTCCAATCAAGTTGTCGGCGATGATTGAGATATTGCTATATAAAATCTCCATATTGGCCTTTAAATCATCCGAGGAAACACTTGGTCGTCATAGCCGCTTTTAGATCAGTCATAGTGGAGTCTAAATCTGGTCTTGAATCTCTTAGCGAAGCGTGTTTTTACAAATTGGAATACGTTTTGTAAAAAGGAACAGAAATCCATAAACGCCTAAAAGTATGCAATTCCCTTATATTTTCATGCTGTTTGAAACTGTCGTGTTCAAACAACCTGTTTAACATGTTTTTCATGTTTTTCAGGCATAAACCCTACGAATAGGAGCAAGACATTATGAAATTGACGCGAAAATATTTTTGGCCACCTGTTTGTATGTAGCTGCCCCATAGTGCGTTGTGCAGTACTCTGCACGAAAATGCCCTGTACTGTGCTTCAATGAGGCCGATGATTTTCTCAGGTGCACTTGAGGGCTTCCCACATATTTTCGTGATTGAGACTATTGAAAGCTTTTTCGTAACCAATGAACACCAGGTAGAGAGATTCTTGCAATTCATTGATTAGTTCCAAGATAATACGGAGCGTCACAATATGGTCCACACAGGATCGTTCGGCACGGAATCCTGCTTGCTGCCGTCGGAGGGTTGTGTCAATATTCTCCTGTATCCGGTTAAGGATCACTTTGCAGAGGACTTTGAGAAGATACAGAGTAACATGATGCCCCTCCAATTATCGCCTAGAGTCAGGTCACCCTTTTTGGGTACTTCAACCAAGGTACCTTGCATCCAGTCGGCTGGAAATATCGCGGTAAACCAGCGCACAGTGGGAAAAAATATGTATAAAACGCGAATAAATTCAATATCTCAGCTCGGAGTGGATGAATTCGAATGAATTTTTGACACAAACTGTAAAAATCTCTATAGTTACAGATAAGTAGGGTGTCATTCGCCGCACGATGCTGGAAATCAGTGTATTGAGCTCGTTTCACCCCGCTCTCTCTTTCTCACACATTTTTGAGAATATCCTCATCTATTCCCGCCTGGCGTTCAAAATAAATGCCTAATTTAACTCGTATTTGTGTAAAAATTTCCACAGTATCGGCAATTTGACATAGGACTGGTCCTGCTCTTATGATTTGCGTTCAACTTTGGGCGGAGATGCATGTGAAATTTTAAAGAAAAAGGGAATGTCGGGGTAATTTGAAAATAATTCAATTTTCAAGGCCCTGTGGTAAGCCAAACCAGCTCCATTCGATACTACGGAAGTTTTTAAACAAACACAAACTAAATAAATCATTTATTTTGCACTCCAGAATTTTTCCAAAAAGGTGAAAATGAGAGAGAATGGGGTAAAACGGGCCCGATATACTGATTTCCAGCAACGTACGGCGAACGACACCCTCCTTATCTGATACTGTAGAGATGTTTGCAGTTTGTGTCAAAAATTCATTTGAATCCATCCACTCCGAGCAAAGGTATTGAATTATTCACGTTTTATACCTATTTTTCCCATTGTGCAGCATTGTTGCAGAACAATTGATCAGTACAGTTGTTGTGCAGATACGGGGTCAGCTTTTAGCATCTCGTCTGATAAGTCTCTAAAGTGACGTCATTTATCGTAGAGTAGCGAATGTCGCCAGTATTTGCGGGTTTCTCGCCTTCGTCGATTTCACCGCAGCGTCTTCCAGTCGGCGTGTGTTGAACTGGCACCCGAATTTCTCCTCCTGTCGATGGAACAATGCGTAGTCGGATCTCGCTGATTAGGAGGTCATGGTCGGACGCAATTTTTCCGCTACATTTTTTCCGTACATCAAGAAGGCTCCGTCTCCATTTTCGGCTGATGCAGATGTGGTCACAGAACCATGTCACTTTATACGCTGGTCGATGAGGAAAGATCGATCCCCCAATCTCCATGACATTGTTGTCACAAAATTCTGTAAACAGTTTACCGTTCTCGCTCATTTCTCCGAGATCATGACGTTCCATGACGTCCCAATGACTGCTTATAGTCCGAGTTGTCGGAACCAACCCTCGCGTTAAAGTCGCCCATGAGGATCTTTTGTTTGTTTGTTTTATCTTTATTAACGAGATTTTTAGCCCTGGGCTAGTTCATCTCGGGACCCACGCTTTACTTCCCTTCCGAAGGAAGAACTCACATTTAGTGAGTTTGTCGGGAGTGGGATTCGATCCCAGGTCCTCGGCGTGATAGTCACGTGTTCTAACCATCCAACCAGGTCCGCTCCACATGAGGATCTTAATATCACCTTTCGGAGTCTTGTCCACGACAGCATTCAGTTGACTGTTAAAGTTCTCCTTGTCTTGCAATTCGGCAGCATCGGTTGGCGCGTAACATTCGATCATGGTAAGGTTTCGAACTCGTGTTCTGAATCTGGCTACAATTATCCTCTTATTTATAGGTTCTCACTTCATGAGCGTAGCGTGGGCGTGAGCGCTGAGCAGGAAACCAACTCCACGGTGACAAGGAGCGTGTTCGCTTCGTCGGCCAAAGCATAGCGAAATTTGACCCGATGCCAATCTGTGTTCTCCAAAGATCGGCCAACGGACTTCGCTCAGTCCTAGGATCTCAAGCTTCATACGGCATGCCTCATTGGATAGTTGTGCCAGTTTACCCTGCTGGGCTAGGGTTAAGGTGAATATATAACGAAGCCACATCTCGAATTTTCGAAAGCACAAATCTGAAGAACCGAATGTCGGTTTAAACTGAAATGTTGATCGATTGGTTACCCCCTGGTGGTGACCAATCGATCAACTTTTCAGCGCAAACCGACATTCGGTTCTTCAGATTTGTGCTCTTGAAAATTCGAGTTGTGGCTTCGTCATATATTCACCTTAATACATTCCAATTTCCAATTCTTGTCCGTTGTTTCGCGCTAAAAGTCGTTACCGTAGAATCAGTTCGTAATCTTTCATAGCTTTCTGTGGAGGGCGATTTCATTCACAGCCGCTGGATACCCGAACAGACGCTCGTGATGCACCTAATCAATCTAGCTGAAGTCAGAAGGATAACAGTGTCCAGGTTGCACACCCTGCTAAGCTCACAACTCTTAACTAGCGGTCTTTGTCGTCGATTGACCCATAGAAGTAAGAGGTAGGAACTTGTGAGGGTCAGAGCTATGTTGGACGCTCCCTGCTTATTCACTATTTTGCTTTGCTTTTGCTTTTTTTCTTCTTCTTCTTTCTGACCAGTAGACACCGTTCGGCATCAGTTGCAGTTTAACTTCCGCTTATTCCTGGTACTACGGTCAGGACCTACGACTTTACTTCCTATCCGAGGGAAGAAATACCGACGGTGTCGACTAAGCATTGAACCTAGACCGATAGGGGTATGGACCACCACTCACTACACCACAAACGCCGCTATTTTGCAGTCCAAAGGCGTAAACCGCTGGGTTAACACTTTCCTGATTAAACGTCGCGATCATGACTTACGCAGTTACCTAATCTGCTTAGTGTCTCATCTTCATATTATACACACCTGTTGATACAAATTTAGAATGTGTTAAATATCATTTATGCAATTCAGTATCACAATTTACATTTTATATAACTCATTTTGATATCATAATGGCCAATTTTTCCGAACTGGCTCATTATGGAACTAAAATGAGTTGCATAATAAAAAATAGTTGTATAATGTTCATAATGCAACTCATTTGAGTTGCATTATGAACATTATGCAATTCAAATGGGTTGCATAATGAAAAAATCATTGCATAAAATTTTTCAGCACTCTTCGTATTGTACGACTCGTGCTGAAAAAATCAACTTTTTGCAACTCGTTACATAAATAACTATAATGAGAGTGAGAATGGGTCTAAAATGCATACTTCCACATTCATTGTTTAAAAACTTCTGCTTATTTGCATGGAAAAGTCCCTTAATCATTGGAATGTGATCTTTGATCATGCATGCATAAATGATGAACAAATATTTGAAATTCGACAATTTTCCTTAAAAATACATGTGAATGAAAAATGACCCATTCTCACACCTTCGAGGGGGTGAGAACGGGTCAAGGGAACTGAATTTGCATTGACTACAATGCAAGTTATTAATGTTCTGATAAAGGTTGATACTACTTGCCAGTACAGTACTGTATTATATGATAAATATGAGTTTGATTGAAAGTAAGGCCTTTTCAAAATACCACTTTTAATGCTCGATGCAACATCACACTTTTAGGTGGATTGATTACTTTTTAGATCATCGATCACGATCAGATTTGATCGTTGATCGTGATCGATGATCAAAAAAGAAATCAATCCACCTAAAAGTGTGATGTTGCATCGAGCATTAAAAGTGGCATTTTGAAAAGGCCCTATTTTCAATCTATTTTCGATGATTTTTTAAAAAATTAACTAGGGTAATTTTCCAATTGTTGCACGGCTAAAAACTTGCCTATTGTTGCACACCCCATGTTATTCTTATGAGGTGTGCAACAATTGGCGAATTTTTAGCCGTGCAACAATTGGCAAATTACCCTAATTGCTCTAAAAACACAATTGATAAGAACTGCTGGCAACTACGAAGATGATATGTACCATAACATTTTTGATTCGATATTCGCAATATATAGTGAGATATTTAAGATAATGTTTCGACCCAATCTTGCCTCTCTGACCCATTGTCACCATCAACGACGGTAGTAAAACATGTGCTGTAGTTAACTAATTTGCCTAACTATGAGTGAAATTCTTGATACATTTACTCTGTCCATAAACCACGTGGTCATTTTTTGGGACTTCTCAACACCCCCCCCCCCCCCCCCAATTTTTTTTTTCTTCCATACAAAATTTTCATTGGCCGAACCCTCCCCCCCCCCTCATGACCACGTGGTTTATGGACAGCCCCTATGATGTTTTTGATGCCAAAGAAACTGCTACCATGAAAGAGTTTTTTTACTATCTATATGGTCAAAAGTTATTCAAAACGAGTGTGTATTTACAATTAACATTGAAAAATAGTTAACCGCATGTTAAACCTGAAGAATACAGTTGATGAATAAATTGTATCAATCTTCACGATGACAGCTGGCAGACATTACTATCATACTGCATGTTCTAATTATACATGTTCTTTGAGTGTACCACCCACTGCAAGATTAAACTAACAGGCACAACTTTCAAGAGCGTGAGATCTTTTCATCGACCCATTCGTAAATGACTGCAATTTAACCACTTTGAGGTTTCTATCTCAAATACGAAACTCACCTATCATCATCAAGCGGGGCAATTTACGTAATGATTGCAATTTTTTTCCGAAAGCCTCCCACCACCCACCCTAACAGCTGCTATAGAATGTTTCACATTCTAGGTGCAACAACGAAATAAGACATGAAAGGGAATGCTCGATCCGACAGATTGTTAACTTAATTAATATGCACATTCGTTGGAAATTGCCGTGTGCCAGCCATCGCCAACCCTCACAGCACATTCGCCCACATCAGAGTGCACCGTTCAAACAACAATAATGAACTATTCAAATCGAGAGAATCTGCCGGTGGTGAGCCCTCTCGTCTCGTGTGTCAAATGGCAGAAGAAAACGCCAACCGAGCAGAAGAAGGAGAAGAGCTGCACAATGAAAATGCAATTGCATGCATGCCGATACAACAACTGCGCTGATGTTGGTTCATTTGCAAACACGCCCAGATAATTATGTTGAATCAATTGAGAGTGATGGATGTTTTTTGACTCAAAGTAAATGAAAAGCTGAAAAGCCCAACAACGGACTGTGAGGGCAACTGATTGTGTATGTACCCACCTACTGTCATGACACTTGTGACCTGGAAATTAATACTTGTTGTTTCATTCAATTCATTTACATTCGATTTGCATTTCGACATTGTTTTACATTTGACTGCTGTAAACTCCATTATTTCTATTTTTGCTTTGTATTTTTCAACCATTTGCATTTCATTTTCACTGCGTTTCCAGTCCATTTTCATTACATGTTCAGATAACTCTCAGTTCTCAAAACATTTCCATTCAATTTGAAATTATTTTCCAACCCATTTCCAGTAAGTACATCTCCAGTTCTTTTCCACCTTGTTTTGCCATTTCAGTCGGCAAAGTGCCATACCGCCATGCAAAGAAGTGAGAAAGCCATCTGCCGACGTGAAAATTGCTCTGCAATTATCTAAATTGCAGTGCATTTAATTAGGGCCCGATTGCTAATGAATAAATAATATACATTCATTCCGATGCAGAACGAAAAGCTCAAATATGGCTTGCTGTTGTCACTCCATAGCCGATGTACTCCCACGAGCAATAGGTGTAGGTACCTACCTATAAGGAAAACCCAGCAGCTGTCGCTTGGGGACCCATCTGGCACATTTGACCGATGCTGATGTCATCCCCATCATCACCCAGATAATGTGTTGTGCATTCATCTCTGTTTGAGTGGAAATTACCGTAGCTTCTTCCTCTATCGCAGTCGGTCAATATAATGTGTTAGGTAGTTCGAGAAAAATGATGTAACGTTTATAATCTCCTCCGCGGATCTTCAAAGGCGAAGCGAGAGGAAACAAATGCACGACAAATTTTCTCGAACGAGGAAAATAACTTTTGACTTGGTTGCGCAATTCAGCGCAACGAAACGAAAACGCCAAGCAGTCTGAGGAACTTATTCTGCGATGCCGCGCCGGAGATGTCTTGGATGACGGCGGCGGGATCCACAAAGATCTGCCAAATCGCTCAACGGTCGTTTGCTGTCAAGATATTTTGAGCTCATCACATCATGTCATTAAAGTTTAGCGAGATACGTCCATAGTTGATGTAACACTTTGTATTGCAATTTTTTTAGAAAATTCTTTAAAACTTAAACTAGTCCGAAGATACTCTGAACCACTTAATAAGTTAAGGACAACTATTAAAAACAAGTCGTCGTATATGGATGTCCCCATGTTTTTCAACAAGAAAAACAAGAAATTCGGGTTGCACGGAAAAACGTTGGAAATACTTGAGAACGAAGAATGCAAAGAAATTTGAACTTGTTCAGAAATCGCGCAGGTGCTTCTTGTAGGATGTTACAAAAGCAACGGTAGTCGTACTTAATATTATTAGTGGATGCATGAAGCAATATTTCATATTGTGCATTCAAAGTCTGATTTGAAATAGATGTTATGACTGCTTTGGCAATGAACCAATATGATACATAGGAACATCACCTGTCTATTACTAGAGTTTCTGTTTGTATTGTTTCAATGATTGATTGTAAAGATTCAATGAATTTTGCGAAAGCAGAACAACATACAACTTTTCCCTTCATACCGGCTTCTGTTGCTTTGATGAGTCTGGTCAGCTTCCCAAGAAATTCGTTCTAGTCCTTGATTTTCCATGAACAAACTTCTGGACTAACCTCTGTCGGAACTGTTCTATGAAACCCCGAAGAAACTTCTGCAGAGAGGTGAATGATGAATGAATCCTAATGAAAAATGAAAAAAAGTTCTAAGAGTTTCGTATTTAAATGAACACCCTTAAATTCCATTTAAATTTCTTAACTTATTTTTTTAATAAGAGTCTTCTGCAGAGTTTGCCTAAAATATAGAGAAATAGACAGACCAAAGTTCCAATGACCAGACATAAAATTGTTGAAACGTATTGTTTTTAATTGTAATATCATAAGGGCATAAATTTAGTAATTGATTATTTTTATTGATACACTAAAACCTCTTTTTATGCATGCTATTTTTATGTACTTTTAATTTATGCACCTTTTTTATGCCCTGCCTAAAAAGAGGGAAAGCTATTCAGAACCACTATTTTGCATAATAATATTCAATAATGCCGGGAACTATTGCAACGGTGGCCAAGAGGTGTTTACATAGGAGAGCAAAGGAAGGTGACAGTTTTTTTTTTGGGTGTTTCCGAAGGTCTCATGTGCGTCACATGTGGTCACATTTTAGTTTAGAAGAATGTTTTGAGGCATTTCAGGATGGGCGTTACGGAAGCGTTATGGAGGAATTTTCGGGGTGTTCGGAGCTTGTCAGGTGCGTTACATGGGGTCCGAGGGGGTTTAAGAGGGATTTTGGAGGCATTCAAAACGTTTCACAGCATTTTCGCGCGGAATGCAGACTTAAGCGTTACGAGGAGTTTTCGTGGGGTTCGGAGCCTCTCAGGTGCGTTACATGGGGTCCGAGGGGGTTTCAGGGGGATTTTGAAGGCATTTCAGGACGTTTCAGAGCATTTTCTGCGGAATTAAGAGGCGTTACGAAAGCGTTACGGAGGAGTTTTCTGGGGGTTTAGGGCCTCTCAGGTGCGTTACATAAGGGGGTTAAGGGGGATTTTGAAGAAATTTCAGGACGTTTCAGAGCCGGCTTCAGAGGCGTTACGGAAGCGTTACGGAGGAGTTTTCAGGGGTTTAGAAGCCTCTCAGGTGCGTTACATAAGGTCCCCGGGGGGTTTAATGGGGATTTTTGACGCATTTTAGGAAGTTTCAAATCGGACTCTGAAATATTTTAAAACGCCCTTCAAACCTCTTGCAACGCCCTTTTTAGGCTCCTGAGATCCCTTGAATTGCCCCTTAAGCCCCTTGGAACGCCCCTGAAGCCCACTTAATGCTATTGAAATATCCCAGAATTCCCGGTAATCCCATGAAAACACCAAAAAATCTTGACAGAACAACCTTAAAAGGCTCCTCAAATCCCCCGAAACAACCCCTTAAAACGTCAGTGAAGCCCCTTGGAACCCCCTTGGAACCCCCTTTTTGGGCTCTCTGGAAACTTTCTGGAAACCCCCTTAGCCCCACCTCAACTGCCCAGGACCCAAGACCTTTTCTCGCGAACAAGTTTCTCTAATTAAAGCCCACACTTAATTTATGCATAAATTTCCCTCTTTTTATGCCTTTTTTAATTTATGCACATTTTTAATTTATGCAGTCCCAGCCATGTACATAAAAAGAGGTTCTAGTGTATTCTCTTAATAGTATTATTTCCAGAAATACGATCCGGAAGCTATACCTAAGGTGGCAGATTCACCACGGTGGATAGAGGACCTAAGGCTACAACCTACTGTTCTTGGAACCCAAAAACCGTTACAGAAAACGAATATGAAAGAATACGAACTGATTCAGCGGGCGAAATAACGGACAAGAACTCGAAGTTAGAACGTATTTACTAGCGTGGTTCAAAAAATCGTTTTTGCTCCACACCGCTTATTCGATTTGTAACCAGATTCTATGCCTTCTCCCAAAATTTGAGCTTATTTGGTTGAAAATTGAGTGTGCACAAGCCCTTCAAAGTTTGTATGGGAATAACTATGGGAAAACGATGTTTTTCATTCAATCGACCGTAGTATTTCCCCAAGTGCCCTAGAGCGTTAGTTGACCCTTGGTACTCCTAGGCTACTCTAGCAGCCACAACTTTGCAGAAGACCGCATTCAAATCGGACGCCTTATTAATTAGTTATCGATTTGTATCAAACTGGGCAAACTTTAACAGTGATCCTCCAGCTTCCCAGCAGGCAACATTGCTGTATATGGCGCCATAGATAGCACACTGAAATTATGGCTACTATGTTTCACTGCAAAATGCAGTGATGCCTACCGAATAGTTTAACCATCATGAGTAAAGATTTCGATTCTGGATAAAAATCGGTAACTAATCAATGAGGCATGCGATTTGAATGCAGTCTTCGGCAAAGTTGTAGCAGATAGAGTGACCTAGAAGTACCAAGGGTCAACTAACGCTCTAGGGCACTTGGGAAAATACTACGGTCGATTGAATGAAAAACATCGTTTTCCCATAGTAATTCCCATAGAAACTTTGAAGGGCTTGTGCAGTCTCAATTTTCAACCAAATGAGCTCAAATTTTGGGAGAAGACATAAAAACTGGTTACGAATGGAATAAGCGGTGTGGAGCAAAAACGATTTTTTGAACCACGCTAGTATTTACCCTAACCCAGCAGGGTAAACTGGCACAACTAGCCAATGAGGCATGCCGTATGAAGCTTGAGAATTTGAGATCCTAGGACTGAGTGAAGTCCGTTGACTTAGAACTTTGGAGAACACAGATTGGCGTCGGGCCAAATTCTGCTATACTCGGGTCTACGAGGAGAACACGCTTTTCGCCACTGTGGAGTTGGTTTCTTGCCACCCTGAAACATCCTGGAACCACTTGAAACCTCTAGTCGTTTTCACATCTGCCGTGACTTGACTTTTTAACGTTTACGATTAACGTTTAGTTTACCAACAAGTTCAAATAAATTGGACCGCTCTGCTCCAGACAGCGAGCGAAGGTCCAGTCCAAGTTTTAAATTACATCTACGGTTGGTTTAAAACTTCTCAAATCGTCATGCAACCCTTCCCCATTCTTTGCTTGGTCCCACTGACTGACCCCGGGTGGCAACAGAACCGCAAGTGATGGATTATTAGAGCAAATTGTGTGGCTTGGAATAGAGCACTGCATCAGCACAGCAACACACAGCACCAGAGTTTCAATGACATGGAGGCGACCCGAAGTTTGTCGCTTCGTTTGGATTGGTCGGTTGGTTGGCTGGTACAAGTTTATGATTGATGACATTTTTGATTGCTTTACCCGCTCTCTACGTGCAGGTACCCGCACCACACCAACCTCCACCCCGGCTCCATTCTCTGGTGGTGTTTATTTTGCCATCACTCGACGACGATACTCATGCGTTCATGAGTACGCGAGCGATGAAAGTTTTGGAGAGTGGGTGCTGTTGATGTTTGCAAAAGTTGAAACGAAAAACAAGAAAACTGTTGGCTGTTGTTCCAGATTCTGGTTCGTTTGCGTTCACATTGAGCTTAGCAGGATTGGGGGACCGAGGCGACACGAAGGCAGGGGTCTGCCGACATGTCAATTGCCATTGATTAAATAACGCACGAAACAGCACTAAAGCTCGATCATTATGTCAACCCGAACAACGCCCGCGAGCTCAGCCAGATAGGGTGATAGGCCTCGAACAGACCGAACAGACACTGTTTGGGATTCATGGTGGATGCGAAAAACTGCGCGCTTCAAAAACGTCCAAGCAAGCCTCCATGTATACTTACAAATCTATCAGTGCAGTATCATAGAGGTCCCAAAAACCGTAATAAAACCGATAAAAACAAATTTTGGTTTTATGGTGATCCTCAGAACTGGTTGAGCTTTAAGTCGAGTTTTCAAGGTTTCAAATAGATTCGAAAGCTTTATTTTTTAACGATTTTTTTTCGGAACCGTGGAATCCGACATGTCCAAAACACATCAACACTCCAAACTGTATCCCATACCCCACTCATTCGAGAGCTCCCCAGACCTTGGTGTGATGATGGGGAACGCAACAATAACGCCCGGGTTCAGAGAGCGATCGCGAGCTGTTTGTGAGGCTTTATGTGCTCCGGTGGGTAATAAATACAAATAGGGTAAAAGCCCCCTTCTTCGGCCTAGTACCTATATTCATCTCATTTTGTCTCAAGGACTAGAGATGTGCGCCGTCGAGATTTATTACTTCACGTCGCCGGATGTTTTGATTTTCTAGCACGCCGCCAGCTTAAAACTCACCACGCCGCCGAACTTAGAATTTCCCCAATAATCTTCAGAAAATAATCGATTTAAGTTTAAACGCTCCCAAAATGAATGCATGTCATTCATTGCCGAATAAACAAAATATTTCGTTCAATGATCCTGTTGAGATTTTAGTTACTTTTTAGTCACTTATATATCATCATATAAAAATCCTAGCAAATATCATATTCTTCACACAAGGTGTATAAAGCATGCAATGACAGCATGCATGCTTTTCCCCGCGTGACGTCATAACGACGTTCGTTTATAATTGAGGGGGTCAATTTTTCATTACATACATACAAAATGTGAGGAATTTCAAAATCAACCCAATTTTCTCCGATGTAATGAAATCTGAAGAATTCAGGTTCTAATAATTCAATTCATGCCATAACTTAAGAATTATTTATGGATTTTTTTATTTATTATGGAACGTTTAATTGTCTGCCGCACTATATACGAGTGCGCAATTACAAGTTACTACACTAAAACCTCAATTTATGCACATGGCTGGGGGTGCATAAATTAAAAAAGGCTTAAAATGAGGGAAATTTGTGCATAAAAAAAAACGCTTCCGTAACGCCTCTGAATCCCGCTGAAAATGCTCTGAAACTTCCTGAAATGGCTCCAAAATTCCCCTTAAACCACCTCGTACCCCATGTAACGCACCTGCGACGCTCCGAAACCCCCGAAAACGCCTCCATAAGGCCTCTGAATCCCGCCAAAGATGCTCTGAAACTTCCTGAAATGCCTCCAAAATCCCTCTAAAATCCCCTCGGACCCAATGTAACGCATCTGATCCCCCAAAAACGCCTGCCTAACGCCTCCGAATCCATCTAAGACCCACTTGCACCCGTTTAACGCACGTGAGATCCTCGGAAACCCCCGAAAACGTACCAGTAACGCCTCCAAACCCCGTCGAAAATCCTCTGAAACTCTCTGCAATGCTTTCGAAAACCCCCTCAGACCCCCGAAAACCCCCCGGAGATCTCCTGGTACCTCGCGGAAACCCCTGGGAACCCCCTGAAACTCCCCTGTGACTTCCATTTGCTCATCCTTATAAACACCCTTTAGCCGCCGTTGCAATAGTTACCGTCATTATTAAATATTCTTATGCACAATATTGGTTCTGAGTAGCTTTCCCTTAATTTATGCAGGTCATAAAAAAGGTGCATAAATTAAAAAGTGCATTAAAATAACATGCATAAATTGAGGTTTTAGTGTATTTACATTCTCATATGCAAAGTATAGTTTGTTAAAATGTTTCGCTATATGAGATGTAAAAGAGCGAAATATTGAATTCTCATTTTTAACGCCGCCGCCGCCGACGACCAAAAATGATGTTTTAACCGCGGCGCACATCTCTGCCGAATCACCGAAGCAAGCATCACAGCGGTGCCAGACATCAAGAAACAAGAAGTTAATTGAATGAGATTTGGTCACTACAAACACGATGTTTTTTCAATCAGAATATGGTCGTTTCTTGGTTTAACATCTTGGTAATCGAACTTCTACGCAAATCGATCAATAATTTCATTTTCTAACGCCATTTCTTTCAAAATATTTGGTTTGGTTTTCATCTAAATATGCTGCTACCGCTCAAGCTTTACGAACTATCATCCAGTTCGGCAGCACTGATTTGCCAATCAGCTGTGAATGTATGCGAGTGCAAAACGTGGGGAGCGAGCATAGACGATTCGTCGCGCCGCACATTGTTATGACCTCTCCTTTGCGAGAGAGGAAAACAATCACAATGAAACTGTCACCTGCTAGGGAAAGGGAGTGCGTTAGTGGGTGAGTGCAGAATGCTCTACGATGAGAAAATGTGAGAGTGGTTGTGGATTTGCTGTAAATACTGTTGAGATGAATAAGGGGCCACCCGGTGGACCGCGATGAGATGAAAATTTTACGGTGTGCTGAAGATAGGTGCGAGTGGCTCGCGATTTGTGATCGCAATTAAATCAAATATTGAAGGTAAATCCCACTCTAGTGCATCGTAAGATCAACAGTGGAAGTGAGCACGTGTGTTAAAGGTTTGTTTCATTAAGTTTGAAGCGTATACATTGCGCTGTGAGTGATTTTTCATGTTGCACATCCTTAATGAGACTAAGATAGGCACAAATACCCTATATTTAATTCATGATGGGAGTGTCAAGATTTAACTCGTTGCAGACGGGGGCTTCCATCGGGCTCGACGTCGCACTTCCACAACACCCTCACCCGTTATTCATCTCGGAGACTGACTTCGCAGAAACAGCCCCAATGAAGATAGGAGATGTTGTACCTTTAGGTATATGAAAAAGTGTTGCACTCGGCTGATGGCATTGTTTGATATTCATGAATAAATTACGAAATACGCGTCGTCGTCCCTGTTGGTATTCCGCTGTCTCTGAGGGATGTCAAGTGATAAATTTTCGCAGCTTCTCGCAAACAATGTCTGCACGGAGCAAATTACGTATATGGGGGAAGGATTGCATACTGTCATAATTGTTCGCAAGTTTGGACAAGGTAAGCCGGAATGATCGGTAGTGTGAAAACTATGACCTTATTGTGACGGCGAATAATCAAGGATCTCGTCAGTCCTAGGCGAATTTCTCTGAAAACAGTAAATAAATAAGGGTCCAGTTATCTTCAATTATTCATGCAATGAGTTGCAAAATGTGTTGTTGGTGGATAGATTTTCGCGAGATCAATTCACCAACGACAATCTCAAAGATTTATCAATCGGACAATGGAGAAATCCTTCGTCCGCCAGACCTGTTCCAAGACCAATGCCGTCAGATTCGCGAAACCCGCCGGTGATGTACTCCCTAGTACGCCAGGCCCCAGACCCGGAAGATATTGGATTCATGCCTTCAATGATCGATTCCGAGCACGGACAGGACCATGAATGCGAGGTATGTGATCGACCAAACAATGCGTAGTGGTATATGGTCCAACGCGGAGGATGAAAGCGTTGGTAGGGTATCGCGCTACTTGGGCGGTGGCTTCTATATTCGTCTGTTTTCCACTATAACTCAGTCAATTTTGAACCAATTGACTTGAAATGTTGTACACGGGTAGATACTATACCTATCTCACCACATTCCAAAAGTTGTGTCAATTGGTTCAAATTTGACTGAGTTATAGTGGAAAACAGACGAATATAGAAGCCACCGCCCAAGTGGCGCGATTCCGTACCACTACTCCTGCGCCAGCGTGGATATAAAGACGGTTCTTTCGAAAGAGTTCGCCTATGCGGAGTGTTTGCGGAAACAGATTCTCCAGCGGTCAACCAGATCGGTGTCTAGCCGATCGACGGTCGGCGAGACACCGATCGTCGGCTAGAAGTCGACTGTCGCAGCATGAACGTGTACTCCTACGTTTGGAAGACGAACGACGCGCCGAAGAACAGGTCGAAGAAGAGCGTCTACGGCAGGAATCATCTGGAAGACCAAAGTGCAGAGGAGCGGCAGCAGCTGAAGGAAGTGGGAAGCGCGTTGAAGAGGCAACTGAAGAAGAGCCAGCTACGGTACCAAGTCCTGGAGACGAAACGTAGGCAGGAGTAGTCTGCACGGGAGGATAAGCTGCGTCGATATCAAGAGCAAGAGCGTCTACCAACCGAACAGCTGAAGTCGGTTCAAGTAGGTAAAGCACGACGTGAAGAACAATTCCAAGAGCTGGAGTACGCAGTAGGTCAGCCACAGGTTATTGCGGCGTTTCAGCGGAGCAGTTGCAAGGCGCGACAGCGTTTCAACTTCAACAACTGACACCGTTTCTACCGCATGGAGTCGCAGCATTTTCACAACAAGATGCTCCAGTGAATCAACTACAACAGGGTGTACAATACTAGGCAGATGGCTAGGTTATTTAGTGGAATACCTTGTCTATACTGGCCAGGTAGAATAGGAACGCTTCATATTTTCACGATAGATCAGGAGCTATCAAATGCAGTGCTACAGGGCCATCCACAGTTCCATCCTTGTCATCCACCAGAAATGAACATATTGGGGAGGAACCATTTTTCGCAAGACCAGTTCGGGCCAACGCGCCAACAGTTAACGGCCAGACGAGTGATTCCAAAGGAGCTGCCGGTATTTTCAGGGGATCCTACCGAGTGGCCGTTATTCCCCAAGTAACACACATGTTATATAAAAGTTACGACAGCGCAAGTTTTGGTTGTATAGAAGTTTATTTTACGTTATTTCAACACAATGTTAGAATTACGTAAAATAAACTTCTATACAACCAAAACTTGCGCTGTCGTAACTCTATTATAACATGTGTGTTGCTTGGGTCGTAAGTAACTACCATTATTCAACAGATGCGTGTGGCTGCTTAGGTTCGGAGAACCTGCTGCGTCTACAACGAGCGCTGAAAGGTACCACAAAGGAGGCAGTGGGCAGCAACCTGCTGGTTTCCTGCTACATCTGTCAACGGTAACTCAAATCATGGCCACTCTATAGACACTGTACAGGAGGTCGGAAAAAATCCTGCATCACATGGTGGCCAATGATCGCGCAACTCCTGCTCCAAAGGGGCCAGGCTGGGAACGCTAGTCCAATTTGATCTGGTTGTCTAAAACCTGTGTGGACATCTAAGGGCAATCGAGATGAAAACTCACCTTTCCAATCCCATTCTGCTGCAAGAGCTCGTCGACAACCTGCCGGCCAATATCAAATTTAGCTGGGCGCCATATCACGAGCAACAATCGGTCGACAACTTGCGTACGATTGGTGACTACATGGGTAGAGTAACGGCTGCTTCGAGCGGAGTAACAAACATCTGTCCACCTATCAAGCCGCCGAAGGAGGAAAAGCCAAGAAAGAAGGAAAAGGCTTTACGTGAACACCTATGCAACGTACGAGAGGAAGAAGCCAGGATCGTTTAAGAGCGAACAGTCATTGAACACAAAATGCTGCGCAAGCAGTGAGAAAAAAGGGTGCCGGATGTGCAAATCCTACGAGCACGTTGCTGAGAAGTGTGCAGAGTTCACGAAGCTTTCGGTAAACGGGCGCACGGTGAAAATTTGTCAAGGAGATGAAGCTGTATCGGAGATGTTTCGTCGCACACACTAGATAGCCTTGTGAAGCTGAAGTCTGCGGAGTGTAAGGATGCCAGAAGCGCAACCATCGGTTATTGCATTATGTTCCAGAATCGGTGAAACCGTTGGCTACTACGAACGCGATTGTTACTGTCCATCAACAATCCATTTCGTCGACGTTATTCAAGATACTATCTGTCACGTTGTACGGAAAGTCGGGCGCCGTCGACACTAATGCGTTCTTGGATGATGGATCGTCAGCAACTCTTCTGAAGAAAGCGATAGCCGACGAACTAGGAGTTGACGGCAAAGCACTTTCATTGTGCATGCAGTGGACAAACGGGTTCGACAGTTGCCGGAAATATACACCGTTGAGAACCTAAAGCTCCCGAAGCAGTCGATCAACCTGGATTGTTGATTGGACTCAGCAATAGTCATCTGCTGACCACCTCTAAAATGCTCGAAGAAGAGGAGCACAAGAGTCTTTCGCCGTGAAAACTCGCATTCGGGTGGTAAACTACCGACCTGGATCTTCTCAACTTCTCGATGGAGAGCTTGGGTGTGGATTTTGCTCTGAATTTGGAAGGACTAGATGATCAACGAGCGTGACGAATTCTACAGAAATCGTTTCCTGTAGAATTCGTCGCGCTCGTTGGTGCAGAAAGCAAGTGGAAGATTCGAGACAGGTCTGCTGCGAAAACAGGACGTTATTGATTTCCCAGATAGCTGACCGATGGCCGATCGTCGGCTGAAGTACCTCAAGCATCAGCTGGCGCAGAATCCAGTACTGTACGATAGCGTTCCTCAACAGATAGCTGACTACCAGTCCAAGGAATACATTCACGTGGTCATGGATCAGGAAATGGAGAAGTCAAACCGGCCACTGTGAAACACTGAAGATTAACAGTCAAAGCGGATTTGAGCGATTGCTGGGAATATCTGTCTGCTTCAAGCCTTGCAGGAGAACTTGAAGAGTTGGCGAAAGGTGAATGAGCTCCTACCAAGATAATGATGCTAAGTCTCCTTATGAGAATATACGATCCTTTGGGATTAGTGAGGTCGCTGGTTATCCAAGGCAAGATACACTGGAACCTCTTTTTATGCACATGGCTGGGACTGAAAGATCCCAGAGAGCCCGAAAGAGGGGGTTCCAAGGGGATCCGGGGCGTTTTAAGGGGCTCCAGGAGCGTTTTAAGGGGTTGTTTCTGGGGATTTGAGGAGCCTTACAAGGGCGTTCTGTTAAGATTTGTTGTCGTATTAATAGGACAACGGGGAATTCAGGGGCATTTCATCAGTATTAAGGCAGTTTCAGGGACGTTTCAAGAGGCTTTGAGGACAATTCTAGAGAAATCATGAGCCTTTAAAGAGCGTTTGGGTGTTTCAAGGTATTTCAGAGTCATTTAAGAGAGTTTCGGGGTGTTTCAGCAACATTTTGTGGGCGTTCCTAGAGGTTTTAGGGGCGTTTGATAGCATTTCAGGGGCGTTTCAAGGGGTTTATGATCCTATTTAAGGCATCCAAAAGGGTTTCAGAGGAATTAAAAATTGATTATGATGATTTAAATAGCGTTTCAATGGGATAACAGAGGTTTCAGGGGCGTTTCGGGGTATTTTAGGTCAGGGTAGTAACAGGGGGTTTCAAGAACACTTTTAAATCAAAGTGTATTTGAGGGGCATTTCAAAAGATATTCACCCTTATTCTTGTTTCGATCGAATTCACTTTCGAACGTAAATCGGTCGCATTCTCGTTTACGCCAGCAACATTTAATGGGCAACAGATTCGAACGGGTCTTCAGTTAGTCTGGTGGTTAAGGCTATGGATCGCCAATCCGGAGACGGCGGGTTCGATTCCCGTTCCGGTCGGGAAAATTTTCTCGACTCCCTGGGCATAGTGTATCATTGCACTTGCCTCACAATATACAAATTCATGCAATGGCAGGCAAAGGATACCCTTCAATTAATAACTGTGGAAGTGCTCAAAGAACACTAAGTTGAAGAGAGGCAGGCCAAGTCCCAGTGGGGACGTAGAACCATAAAGAAGGAGAAGAAGAAGAAGAAGAAGAAGAAGAAGAAGAAGAATAAGGATTCAAACGAAAGTGGACACGCCTGGAAACAAGAATGGGGGTGAGTGTAATGGGGTCTCTAACAATCCTCTGAAACTTCCTGAAATGACTTCAAGATTCCCCTGAAATCCCCTCGAACCCCATGTAACGCACCTGAGAGGCTCCGAAACCCCCGAAAACTCCTCCGTAACGCTTCCGTAACGCCTCCGAATCTCTCCGAAAATGCTCTGAAACTTCCTGAAATACCTCCAAAATCCCCCTTGAACCCCCTGGAACCCCATGTAACACACCTGAGAGGCTCCGAAACCCCTAAAACTCCTCGGGGCCGTCCATATACCACATTGACAGCTTGGAGGGGGGAGAGGGTCCGATAAAAGTCCACGCTTGTCCACGGAGAGGGGGGTGGGGTCTGTCAAATGTCCACGTGGACAGCATTGATATAAGAAATAAGAAACAATGATTCATCAACGCTTGTTACTACAATTTTTCATACCATTATTACCAAATATCAGAGTTAGAACATGGTATCCTTGGTGACAATTGTAGAAAAAACACTACCCTACAAGTTTTCCAAACAGCTTCTGAACTGAGTTATAGATAAATGAGTTAAACGATGGCCAGATGAGTGAAAGCATCCTTGCTGATTATCTAGTGTATTCATCAGAAAAGAATTATGGAGTTTTAAAATGGAGCTTAGGCCATAAAAATGTTGGTGTTTCTGTCAGAATTTTCGTTGAAGTTCTCGAAGTTGCATATCTATTTTCTAGAATAGTTCGAAGTTTCAAAATATATGAAAAGATTTTTTGCAATTTCTCATCGTAATAGGCTGTTTTACTTTATGCAAATCTGACAGGAAAAGGCCTACTTTCCCAAACCAAATTAACAGTGCTGTAATGGTTCATTACAGCACTGATTTGCGTTGCGTAATGGACCATTATAGCACTGTTTTCAATTTTGGTCAACTTCTTGATGCTTTGTGGACGCAGTTTTGAAAAATGGTGACAACTGTACAGTATAACCTATTATGATCAGATTTTCTTAAACATTGACTATGAACATCAGTGTGTAGTTTGATGGAAAAGTTTTGTTGAAAACTATCCTCAAGGGTAATTAATGAAATTGCAAAAAACGTTGTACGCAACTCGGTGCAGAACTCCATTTTTGCAGCACTCGTGCTGTGAAAATCGTCATTCTGCACCTTGTTGCGTAAACTACTATTGCCCTACTCTTACAGGTTTACCTTCAAATTTTGTCTTGTATTTTTCTCCAGAATTATAGATGTGTTTATAGGATATTGAATCGTAGTACTAAGTTTGTAGTTACACTATGCAGTTTTTTAAATGATCATGTAATTATTGAATTTGTTAGAATCTAAGAAATAGAACCATTGAAAATTATCAAAATACATCCACATTAGTAGTTTACGCAACAAGGTGCAGAATGACGACTTTTACAGCACGAGTCGTACATTTATCCAACGAGGCTTGCCGAGTTGGATAATTACAACGAGTGCTGGAAAAATCGAGTTCTGCACCGAGTTGCGTACAACGTTTTTTGAAATTTCATAAATTACCCTTGAGGATAGTTTTTAACAAAACTTTTTCATCAAACTGCACACTGATGTTCATAGCCAATGTTTAAGAAAATCTGATCATAGCAGGTTATACTGTGCAGTTGTCACAATTTTTAAAAACTGCGTCCAGAAAGCATCAAGAAATTGACCAAAACTGAAAACAGTGCTGTAATGGTTCATTACGCAACGCAAATCAGTGCTGTAATGAACCATTACAGCACTGTTTATTTGGTGTGGGAAAGTAGGCCTTTTCCTATCAGATTTGCGTGAGGTAAAACAGCCTATTACGATGAGAAATTGCAAAAAAAAATTTTCCTAACCAAAAAAAAGGACAATCATGGATTTAAAAACATTCAGTTCAATTAAAATCAATGCTGAAAACTTTGTTCTTTTTTGTACCTCTTTGAAAAAAACCTTGGAAGGAAGTCACTCAAAGGGGTTTGCCTCTTGCAATTGTTTTGTTTAAAAATAAATCAACTTTAACTTGTACGTACAGTATACGTCAAACACGTTGGTGGTAGGTCATTTGATTTTTCGTTTCGTCAAGTGGAATAGTGTAGATGTTATTGGAGCTTCGTCTTCATTCATCAACGGCTGCTCCGCAGTCGCAATGTACATCGACTCCCATGCATTGAGGTGTGAGACTTTCCTCACACACTTTTTCAGCTTAGTGTGATCCCAGTTCACTGAATGGTTTAGTTCTGTTGTGTGTGCTGCTACGCTCGAATCATGCGCCCTCTGATTTTCAACTGCGTTTCTGTGTTCCCTCAGACGTGTTTTGAATTTTCGTCGAGTTTGCCCAATTACTAGTAGTAATACTCTGAAGGACCGTCTTTGCTCCCTGAAGGATAAAGTTCCCAAGGAAGATCTGTCTGGAATCTACGAAATTCCATGTAAAAGCTGCCCAGCTGTTTACATTGGGCAAACTCGACGAAAATTCAAAACACGTCTGAGGGAACACAGAAACGCAGTTGAAAATCAGAGGGCGCATGATTCGAGCGTAGCAGCACACACAACAGAACTAAACCATTCAGTAAACTGGGATCACGCTAAGCTGAAAAAGTGTGTGAGGAAAGTCTCACACCTCAATGCATGGGACTCGATGTACATTGCGACTGCGGAGCAGCCGTTGATGAATGAAGACGAAGCTCCAATAACATCTACACTATTCCACTTGACGAAACGAAAAATCAAATGACCTACCACCAACGTGTTTGACGTATACTGTTCCAAGTATGAAGCTGTATTAGTTTTACTTAGTAATCAGTTGGACATCGTCCTGATGATGGGTGACAACAAACCCGAAACCGGTCGTTAAAAAAGGTAAATTTATATCCTTTTTTCGTTATTTGTAAGAACAAAAAGTGTTATGTCCTGTTCCGCGTCGTGTCGTGTGATTGTGATATAGTTCTTACGTTGCACTAATCTCAAAAATATGAGTCCCACTTAAACCCCCTCGAACCCCATGCAACGCACCTGAGAGGCTCTGAAACCTCCGAAAACTCCTCCGTATCACTTCCGTAACGCCTCTGAATCTCTCCGAAAATATTCTGAAACTTCCTGAAATGTCTCTAAACCCCCCTTAACCCCCTCGGATCCCATGTAACGCAACTGAGATGCTTCGAAACTCACAAAAGCTCCTCCGTAACGCTTCCGTAACGCCTCTGAATTTCGCCGAAAATGCTCCGAAGCTTCCAGTAATGCCTTCGGAACCCCCCTAAAACCACCTTGGACCTTATGTAACGCACCTGAGATTCTTCGGAACCCACAAAACGCCTCCGCAACACCTTTGATTGAAACCAGCCTTAAATGCTCTGAGACTTCTTAAAATGCCTCCGAAACCCCCTTAAGATTCATTGGACCCAATGTAACGCACACGATACCTTCGGAAACCCCCGGAAACGTACCTGTAACACTTACAAAACCCGTCGAAAATCCTCTGAAACTCTCTGCAATGCTTTCGAAATCCCCCTCAGCAAACGAACCCTGAACCGAAAAAGGCCCTGCCAGATGGATGGACTTTGATTCAGCACATGTCGGACGTAGTTCGGAGGCGATGGATCCTCGAGTATCTGCCGGTGCTTTCTCAGTGAAGAAAATGGTTCCAAGATGTCGCTAGTATTAACAAGACCTGTCAGCAATGAGCAAACTGGCGATCCTCGATGTCATTCTGGAGGGTGACTCCGAAGAGGATTTCGGGTGTCACGTGGGGGAGGATGTTGAAGTTACCCTAACAACCGGGCACTCCCTCGTGCTCGCAGTTTGGATAAGTGTGAGTGAGGTTACGACGTAGATTGGATATAACGTCAAATGAATTGACAGATGGGCTAAATATCAGACTAATTTATGTCAGTCATTATGTAATGCCATTAATCGTGTGAATGAAACATTATTATCACGCTTATTAGGTAAATACTGAATTTGTCTTTGAATTTATTATTGTTTACCAAACGAAAGTTCATAACAGATTAGATAATACATAAGGCGCTGTCCATAAACTACGTAGACTCAATTTTGGCCCCCGTCCCTCCGAGTCTACGTGGACAGGCCCTAACTTAATTGTTGGTTGATTTCAAGTACAAGTAGGTTGTGTAGAAGACTATATATAACCATTACTGGAATATTATTTTATGTGTATTTTCAAACCCCCAATTTATTTACCTACAGCTTTGAACTAAGTTGATCGATTTGTTTCATTGATCTCCCGAAAATCAATTCACTAACAACGAAATGATTATTTTTCGGTATATTTCTACTTCTACAGAATTGCCTAATCATAAATAAATGTATGTAGCCCTGGTTCAACTCGAAAAAATAATGTAGAGAAATGAATCTAAGTTATTTTCTTCCATCGCCCGATATCCACCACACAGTTCAACCTTCTAAGCATCGACGCTATTGGTACACGATCATTAACGGTTACTCCCCGGTGCCCTTGGGGCATTTCGCCTTTCTCGCGCCGGGTCTTTTTTGTGTCTATCTCCGACCGCTCCGCATCAAGTCGATGACCTCTTGCGCAAGCCCAACCGTATATTTATGCCGACCTCGTATAGGGAACTGAGCTTACCATATACGCACACACCAAGTACCCAACATGTTGTGAACTATAAAGGCCACTTTGGAACACAATCCAATTGTTCCTATTCGAAATTCGAATGCAACAGCACTACAGCAGCACTTATACGATCCATATCGCGCCATGGGATTGACTTTCAACCGATGATGGTCATTTCGTCCGAGTTTGGTTGCCCAGCGCCCGATCGAAATTGGAAACGTTCTCCCCACTAGCGCTAGCGTCCCACTGTGCGAATGCTTTATCATCGGAAAACGAAACCATATGCAGTCTGTCTTGTGATGGGATGCATTGATTATCCAGTTCCTACCTGTTTGCCTGCCTGCCCGCCTGTCGATTGCTGCAGAGCAGTCGAAAGCTAGCTGAGGAGATGACATATTTATGTGCTCCGAACAAAGCCAATAACCTAGGTATTAAAGGGTGAGTCGTTAATTATTGTGCCACCCTACCTTCAACTGATTCGCAAATTGTCTACAGTTAACGAAATGAAACCAAATTTTCACAGTAGTTTAGTATACACCTAAACCTTGATTTACGTCCACTATTGGCTTAGCGAAAAAAAAATCTACCGACCAAATAATGATCAAAATACACAATTTTATATTTTTGTACACTTCTCCTAATCACGAAGATGTTTTAAAAAAATATAAAACTGTTGAGTTTGCTCATTGTCTTAGCGGTAGAATTTTTTGTCGCTCAGCCAAGCATGGACGTAAAAAAAGGACAAAGTGTATGTATGTATTTCAGCTTTTTGGTATAGGTTCAAATTTAGGATGCGTTTTAGTGAAATTCACGACATTTTCAACTAACGCCCTTCATGTGGACATGTTCAGGCTCCACTTGAAACAAATAATTGAAGCTCTCTGGTTTGTTTATGCGCATCGTGCCTGGTTTTCATCCAGCTCCAAGCTTATGTTTCACTGACAACCGTTGTCGAAGCCTATTGACGATCATTAAGTTGATCCGATAATGTATAATCATTAATTGTTCCAAGGCGCGATACCATGGTTTTCGATTTTAGCATGTGATTATACAACATCTTTTTGCCTTTCTCGTACACCAAGGTGTACCGAAAGGCTATATGTTCACTCCAAAAATGAAAATTTGATAGAGCCTCCGGAGGGTCAAGTCTTATATACCAATCGACTCAGCTCGACGAATTGAGGTGATGTCTGTGTGTGTGTATGTGTGTGTGTGTATGTGTGTATGTGTACAAAAAAACTCACATCACTTTTTGGCAGTAAACCTCAATCGATTTTAATGACCGACGGTTCATTCGACGCGGAATCTGGTCCCATTGTTTCCTATTGAAAATGGTTCGGATCGGTCCAGCCGTTCCGGAGTTATGGCCATTTAGGTGTTCCGGACCGGTACCCCAGGAAGGGGCCAGATATGAAAATGTTACAAACCCATGCATGCGACCCATCAAACCGCGGCATTTTCGATAACCTGATGAACGGTAAGCAGCAAAATAGTTTCAGACTATGTCTGAACCGGTAATGTTCCGGAACCAGTTCCTGGTGCCCCTCCGGAAGTGGCCAAATATAAAAGTAAATTAAACACATACATGCGACACATCAAATAGCGGCTTTTTCGATAAACAGATAAACGGTAGGCAGCAAAATAGTTTCAGACCATATCTGAACCGGTAGTGTTCCGGAACCGGTTCCGCGTGTCCCGCTGGAAGTGGACAATTAAAAAAGTGATCCAAACCCAGGCATGTGGCACATCTAAGAGCTGCTTTTTCGATAATCAGATGAACAGTAAGTGGGAAAATAGTTCCAGACTATATCTGAACCGGTTGTGTTCCGGAATCGGGCCCAAGTGTCCCACCGGAAGTGGCCAATTAAAAAACTGAACCAAACCCAGGCATGCGGCACATCAAATAGCGAGTTTTTAGATAATCAGGAGAATGTTTAGCAGGAAAATAGTTTCAGACCATATCTGAACCGATTGTGTTCCTGAACCGGTTCCAGTCGGAAGTGGCACATTAAGAAAGTGAACCAAACTCATGCATGTGACACATCAAATAGTGGCTTTTTCGATAACTAGATGAACGGTAAGCAGGAAAATAGTTTCGGATAATATCTGAAACGTTAGTGTTCCAGAACCGGTTCCAGGTGTCCCGCCGGAAGTGATCAATTAAATAACTAATCCAAACTCATGCATATGACACATCAAATAGCGGCTTTTTCGATAACCAGATGAACGGTAAAGAGCTGTTTGCAGTTCGGAAGGATTTTCTCACCCTATCTTAATGCATGGGAAATTCCTTGCCTGAATCGCTCAAGAAATCGTTTTTCTTCGATTGCAGTACGCAGTTAAGAAGAAATAACAGTTCCAATGGCAGTCGTTATAGAAAGTTTCTGCCAGGAATCGGTCAAGAAATTTCTTGAGCGATTCCTTTCGAACATGAAACTGGGCTTTTAGCAGGAAAATAGTTTCAGATCATATCATACTGACCGGGTCGAAGTGGTGAATCCAGCTGAAGGCATCTGATGCAGACCGAAGAATAGCAGGTCGAAAAGCGTCACGCCAAACAAGCTGCTTCCGTTATTTGTCAACGATAATTGCCAATAAATCCAGATAATAAGATATCTGAACCGGTTGTTGCGGGAGGTGCTCGATACCACCGACTCTTTCAGCAGAAATTAGTCAGCTACATAGCTGCAAACTCATATTTATTAAATTATAAGTACGAATATACAATAATTAACTTACAAATTCGTTGATAAAATTAGGGGGCACGATTTGCTCATTTACTGAAGGTACCTACCTTCTCGCTAGCTACTAAATGTCTTTACTGAACTACTGCACAATAATGTCACTGATTTGATTTAAAGGGGTTTTCATATTTTCAATAAGGTTGGGTTCAAATTTAAGGCTACGCATCTTTGCGTAACACCAGTTGTGATCCGGAACCGACTCCAGGTGTCCCGGAGATAAACGGTCAGCAAGAAAATAGTTTCTGACCACACCTAAGATTATCGGCAATCCTGATTGCTTCGCTGAAATTACGAAAGTGAAAATTTAAATTTTATCGCATCAATCCCCTTTTGCGTTTAAAATTGCTGCGCCCAATTTTGATGCAACTGATTGGTTAAAAGGAATGGGTTTCATTCACATGTTTGACAAGTTTCATAAGAATCTTATATTCAACGATAATAAAATATAGACTAAAGTGTGCAGAAAAAAATTATCGAATTGTCTTGATAATGATCGGCATCCAGTGCTAGTGAAGGCGGTCAAGCAGTCAACTGAGAGTATAATAAGTTTCCAAATTTGATTATGGCTTTGATGAAACTCTTGCTTTTCTGAATACGGCTGACACAAATTTCGATTTTCTCCTCCCTCCCCTTCTTGGAAAATTTTAGTCGGAATTCAACATTTTGAGGAAGGGCACAAAGAAATGAATCAAACAATTTTTAAATTTTAAGGTGAAAAAGAGTCCTCCATAAAATTTCTCAACAAATCGTTTAACTAGATTTTGCTTAAGTGATTGGGAATTTTTTCATCAAATACATTTATTATTTATCATCTCCCCATTGGCGAGTCAACGAGCACTGTGACAAAAGAAAGAGAAAGGGATTTGTTCTGTTCTAGAGTATCCTCAGGATTCAGGAACACTTTGGCTAACGTCGACGGAAAAATACTGATTACTTATTCAACGAGAAAGGCACTATCACCACTAGGTGGATTAATCAGGGTTTTTAGAACTATTAACCAATTTTATTCTACATTAACCGGAATCTCACTGATAACTTCTCAATTCATTATATGTAAACAATAGACTATAAGGAGAAACTGTGCAAAATTTGGTTGATTTTGGTGAAGTAGGAAAAAAGTTACGTTAGTTTGAAAATGGCACAATAATTATCGACTCACCCTTTATAATACGGGAAGAGATGGAGCCAGTAGCGCAGTGGTTGGCTGACCTATCTGGATAGGCAGCCCATTTATTGCGCCCATAGGAAATACATTATGCGGTTTTTCAGTTCAGAAAGTATTTCTTCGTAAAATCACGTCAACCATATTGAAATCAGAAATGGAAACCTTGCATCAGCATTTGATTCTAGGCACGTCTAGTGAAGATCCTTGAAAACTGCTGCTTAATCGAATCGCGGGAGCTAGTAGGAAAAATGCATGAGAATAGGACTGCATGACGAACAACGAGAAGTTTCTAACAGGTTACAAGTCGTGTCGAGGCGTTTCAGTGGCTTTACGGGAACTTCAAGGGGGTTTCGAGGAGCTGCAGTAGTTTGGGGAAATATTATGGGAATCCCATGGGGGGTTTCTAAGGATTTTGAAAGCATTCAAAGTGTTTCAGAGGAGTTCAAGTTGGTTTCAGGGGAGTTGAGTTACACGAAACTGTGATGAAACCCGCTGATGTCCGCCGGACACCTATTAAAGCCCTTTGGAAAACTCTTAAACCTCTCTAGAAAACCTTCAGAAGCTACTGAAAGCATATCAAAACTCAACAGCAACTCAAATGGAAAGCAAACCCCTTTGCTGTGAATTTAGTAAAGATATTAATTTGAGATTTTAGAAGTTTCCTTGATAGAGTTTTGGATGAGACCATAACATATAACTAGTATACTTGTCTTCAAACGTAAGCCCGTACCATGAAGCGGCAATATCTAGCATATGCAGCCCAAGTATGCTTAATCCCATTTTCTGAAGACCTGCCTGGTGTACATGAAGCACGAAAGGTCGATCAAAGCGAAAAAGGCTAGAACACATCTCCATCGACGACGCGACGTTACCTTTTGTGCCGTGGCTCGTTGTTGTTGGTTGGTTACTGTGCCTATTCATAGCCTCGCTGGCCACAACCGGCAGGTCGATGCACACAAACTAGGTTCTCTGTTAGAGGTGGCCGCCGAGAAGGGGTAAGCCAGCAGCTGGAGGAAACGTGAAGAGATCGAAGAAAAGAGTTGCAAACTGAAAACCCGGCTTTGTTGGTAGGTCGGTCGTCGGCCGCCGGTCGGTTGTTGCTAGGCAAAGCAACCGCAACATCGCACCACACACCGCCGCGCCGCACCGATGGAAAATAGTGAAAAACAGCTGATGGTACGGAGCGAGCGTGACTTGCTCGTTTCGGTTGCTACGTGGTTTGGCCCGGTCGATGCTTCCCATTCGGGGCTCGGGGTGGGCCCGATGCAGCTAGCAAAATCAGCTGATTATTATGGCCTGGCCGCCATGCACGGCACGTGAGTCGAGTCTATGCTGCTTGCTGGAAACAATCGCGATGTAAGAGAGCGAGTGCTAAATTATTCAACCCGGGCACATGTTGAGCGCTGGATCGATTTCCTATGGCAGGGAGTGCATATGCACATGACAGAAGATTTTTGAGACAACTAAAAGGTGTATTTGCTTTATAAACGATGTTTTCAGCGGCAAGGGCGGGGCGCCTAATATATGAAACACCGGCAATGTGAGGCAAAACCCCTCCTTTCTGCACGGGCTTGCGCTGCTCTATTAGTCAAATGGCTCTCTGATGTATAGACTAAGCTCGGTGATCTTGCTAATCGCTCCTCGGCGGCAGGCGCTCGATGTGTGAATATGCAAATCGGCATTGCAGCTTTGAGGAATCAAAATGACTGTTTTAGATTTGTTCCTAGTTTCGTAAACTAAATGAGTATGAATAATTCCTTTAGGATTTTTTCCATCTTGAATTCCTTCAATAATTTATCTAGGGATTGCACCAGGTAATTCTTCAAGGATTTGTCTTGTGATATCTTTACTTAGAAGTTTCTCCAGTGAGTTTTTCGAGGTTTCCTTTAGGAATTTCTCCAGAGATCTTTTAATGTATTTCTGCAGGTATTCCTTCAGAGATTTATTCATGGCTTTTTTCATATACTCCTTCCAGAATTCCGCTAGGGAATTATTCAGAAGTATTACTGCAGGACATCTTTCAAGTTTTTTTTTCAGAAAGTTTTACAAGAGATAGTTCACAAATTAATCCTGGAATTGCTTATAAATTTTAAACAAAAAACTCTTTAGCAGTACATCCAAGGACTCCTTCAATAGGTAGTCCAGAAATTACTGCAGGTATGGATTTCTTCAGATTTTTTTTGTATCTAGCGATCTCTACAGAAATTCTTCCATGAATTCGCTTAGAAAGCTCTCCTGAGATTCCCTAAGGAATTGCTTCCCGGATTCCTCTTGGGATTTCTTAGAAAATGCTTCCAAAGATTCACCCGGGAATTCCTTTTGTGATTCTTTCAGGATCAACTTCAGAGTTGTTTTAAAAATACCTCCAAGATTCCTCATGGGGTTTCTTCATGGATTCCTTGAAGAGTCCCACTACGATTTTTTTTTAATCCTTCAGAATTTTCTCAGGAATTTAAGCGATTTCTTTAGTACCTCCTTGGATTTCTTCAGAAACTCCTCCTGGTATCCCCTCAGGAATTGCACCTTGGATTTCTTCAAGAATTCTTCCTGTGATTCCTCCAGGAATTCCTCAAGGGATTCCTCAAGGGATTCCTCTAGAAATTCCTACAGGAATACTGCCAGAATTCCTCTGGAAGTTACTACAGGGATTCTTCTAAAAATTTCTACAGGGATTGGTCCAGGAATTCTTCTAGAGATTCCTCTAGCAATTCCCGCTGAGATTCCTCTAGGAATTCCTGCTGAGATTCCTCTAGTTATTCCACTAGAGATATCTCAAGAAATTCCTCTAGTGATTTCTCCTGGAAGTGCTCTAGTGATTCTTTAAGGAAATCTTCCAGGAACTCCTCCAGGATTTTTCTCTAGGGAAACCTCATGGAATTTAAGCAGGGATTACTCCAGAAATTCCTCTAGAGATTCCTCTAGCAATTCCTACTAACATGTCTTCAAGAATTTCTCCAGGGGTTCGTCTATCCATTTATCAGGAATCTCTTCAGGTATTGCTCTAGGCCTTTCTACAAGAGTTCCACCAGGGATTTCTGTATGGATTTCTCCAGGCATTCCTTCTGAAATTCCTCCAGAAATTCAACCAGGAATCCCTTCAGAATTTATTACGTCAATTTTTCCAGGAAATCCTCACTAGGAGTTTTTCCTGAAGCTCCTCCAGGAATTCCACCAAGAACTCCTCCAAGAATTATCCCAGGTATTTCTTAAGAAACTTCTCCAGGAATTTATCCAGGATTTCTTCAGAAATTATTTCATTAATCCCACCAGGATTTTTTCAGGGATTCCTCTAGGAATTCTGCCAGGGTTTCCTCCAGGAATTTATCCAGGATTTTCCTCCTGAGATTCCTCCAGGGATTCTGCCAGAGAATTCTCCGGAAATTCCACCATGGATTCCTTCCTGGACTCCTCTCAGGATTCTTCCACAGATTCCTCCAGGAGTTTCTCCGAGAATTCCTCCAAAGTTCCTCATGAAATTCCTCCAAGAATTTCTCCTGGAATTCCTCCTGAAATTATTCTGGAAATACTTCTAGGAATTTCTTTGGGAATTTTCTAAGAAATTTCTCCAGGAATTCCCCAATTATTCCTCTAGAAATTCTTGGAATTCATTCAGGGGTAGAAGTTTCACGAAATTTTCCCAAGAATTCGTCTAGGGGTTTGTCCAGAAATTCCTCCTGGGATTCCGCCAGGAATTTATCCAGAAGTGCCTTCAGGCATTCCTCCTGAGGCTCTTCCATTATTTGCTTTAGGAAATCGTCCTGGAATTCCTCCAGGATTTTTTTCAAGAATTCCCCCAGAGATTTTTCTAGAATTTTTCCAAAAAATTGTCCAAGGATTCCTCCAGAAATTCTTCAAAAGGTTTCGTCAAAAATGTCTCTAGGGATTCATCCCAGAATTCCTCTACTAGGGAATCCTGTAGAAATTCATCCAGAAATTTCTTCAGAATTTCTTCCAGGGTTTGCTCCAGAAATTCATGCAGAAACTCCTCCAGGGAGTCCGCCAGGATTTGCTCGTGGAATCCCTCCAGGATTCGTCCAGGGATACCTCCCGGGTTTCCTTCAGAAATTCCTCTCGGGATCTTTTCAAAATGTATTCATGGGTCAGAAATTTCGGAAATCCGTCTATCATCTTCTCCGGGGATTTATTCAATTTTTTTCCAAGGATTACCTGACGATTTTTTTCACTTACTTGAAAAATCCATAGAGGAATTTCTCCAGCGATTTATATTTATTGGAATTCTATAAGATAATTTTAGAGAAATACAAGAGCCAGGAAATTCTCTAAGAAGCCATCCAAAAATTCTCTCACAATTATCTCTGAGAAATCTTTAAGAAGTTCACCTTCAGATTTATTCAGAATCCATCCAAATATTATTTCAAGAATAATCCTCTGCAGCTCCAGCAAAGGAGTTTCTTCAGAAATTCGTCCTGTGATTCTTTTAGGAACATATACTGTGATCCTTTCCCAGTTACTGTGACTAACTTTATGCATAAAAGAACTTATATATGCTAGAAGCACTTTCAGACATTTTTCCTGGAGATCCTTCAAGAATTCACCAAGGGTTTCCTCTCGGAATATCTCTAGGAAAAGCACCACAAATTCTTCTAGTAATTCCTCCTACCATTTATTTTTAAATACATTCCAGCAATTCATCGAAGAGGACTTTTCCCAGAATTCCATTATTTATGAGTTCTCCGCAAATACCTTCACAAAATTCATCAAGAATTTCTCCAGGGATTCACCTCAGAAATTCTTAAGAAACACCTCGAGGGTTCTTTCAGTGATAGTTTCAAGGCTTTTACGAGAATATCTTGAAAAACTCTTCAAAGGATCCTTCCGGGAATACGTCAATTGACATTTCCATCAGATTATGTTATGAGTTGAGTATATGTAGTACATACAGAAGATGGCCAAAATGTTTGGGATAGGCAACTTTTTTTTCTGTCACAAAAAAGTTCAACATGTTATAACTTTTCATAGAGCTCATCAAAAAATCACAAATTTCGACTGTTTGTAAACCTATTATATGTGCATCATTGGCATAAATTTGAGCTCGATTGATTAATATTTCGCAAAGTTAGAACCGTTCGGGTAAAACACTATTTTTTAAACAACTCATTTTTGAGCTGTAATATCTCGAAAACCAGTGTGCCGAATTGAATGAAATTTTGAACGTACACTAACAATATTCGAATGCTTCACAAACTATTAAAACATTGGTACTTTTTAAACGTTGAAAAAAGTTATCATGGATTGACACTTTTTGGATTTTTGTTGAAAAAATGAAATTTTTTCACATCAATGTCAATAAATTTTAGTATTCATATCCAAAGATTTTCCACTTCTGTTATCAAGTTATCTCTAATCAGATATATTAGAGCCTATTTAGATTGAAGGAAGAACACAATTAGTAATTTTTGTGTGGTATTGTAAATTTGACTTATTTTCCTCTATATGGGTGAAATTTCACCTAAATGTTACTAAATAAGGCTGATAAAGCTCCCCTTCAAATATTTTTGGCTGGATTTTGCATTTTGAGGGGGCAGATAAAACAATGTTTATCAAAATATCGGGTCTTGCTGAAAATTCTTTAACAAACCCGATAAGTTTTAAATATTTTTCAGAATAAATGATTTATTATTTTTATCCTCCCCTCGACCACCATGGTGGGACAAAAAGTAAAATAAATATTTGTAACGACCTTAATTACCGGAAGAATTCCAAAACAAACCTTCTGTGAAATTCCTGAGAAATTGTTGTAGAATATAAAAAAATCGACAATTTCATAAAGAAACTGCTCCTGAAACACCGAAAGACTTACCAACGATATTTTTTCAAGAAATTGTCACTAGCATTTTTTATGTAATTTTTCAAAAACTGATGGGGACATTCCTGGACATTTTCCTTAACACTTGAAGTATTTCTGGAAAATTCAACATTGGAATTCTGCCATATTATCTCTGGTGCTTTCTTGAGGAATCCCTCCAAAAATGTTCATAAAAAACATCAAGATAATTTTTAGGAGCAGTTTCTTTAGAATTTCTCCACCAATTACTTTGAAAACGCCTCCAGTGATCTGTTAATGCACGCAACCGCCCATTTGTACAGAAACTTCTCACCTTTACCTATAAGAATTTGTCCAGAAAATTCATAGTAAATTCCGTTACCAATTCATTTGAACAAATTCAACAAACTCTTTTGGTTATTCTTCCAGAAATAATTTAAGAGAATTCTGTAATTTATTCAAGAAACCATTTTCTTCTGTCGGTAATTTCTTAAAATATTTTTCATGATTTTTTTCTGAGCTTTTTCAAAATTCATCCGGAAATTTATTTGAGAATTTATCTAAAGTTTTTTTTTATGTTTAGTATTGTGCTACTTTTACTTATTCTTCACATTCAATCAATTGCTTTGAGTTTTTCCCGACAACAGGATTTCCTCTGATAGTTTCTTCAGGGATTCTTCAGAAAGTCCCCTAAAAAGATGCTCCGATTGTTTCTTTAAAAATCCCTTTAGAAGTTTCTTTAGAAACTGTTCCGGAAATGCCTCAGAATGTTCTGGCCTTTTTTTTATTACTTCTAGCGTTAATTTTGTAAGGACCTAATTTGCCGTGAAAAAATATTACATTTTATAACGTCGTATTAAGTATCAATATATTGTTGATAAACGTTAAAAAATTCATTCAATTTGGTTCACTGGTTTCCGAGATATGACAGTTAAAAATTGGTTGTCTAAATAATGGTGTTTTACCCAAACGGTTCTTTCTTCGCGAAAAATTAATCAATCGAGCCCAAATTTGTACCAATAATGCACATATAACAGGTTGACAAACAGTCAAAATTCGAGATTTTTTGATGCACTTAATGAAAAGTTACAGCATGTTGAATTTTTTTTTTGGGAGAAAAAAAGTTGCCTATCCCAAACATTTTAGCCATCCCCTGTATATGAATATATAAACTGTCTTTATGGAAATCTTGAGGAGTTCGGCTGCGATACCAACTCTACCAGCTACTTGGTTGGTTTTAAGCTGGTATTTCGGCTTACGACACGAAGCCTTTGCGGGATGCGTTGAACTTCTGGTAGAATTCACATGTATCTTGTGAACTGCACCGCAGTCACATTCTCTCGCACACCACTTAATATAGACTGCGTTTTTTCTCCCGTCAGATACAGCTCCGTTTCTGTTTATATCGTTCCACGTTCTGCCGGGTTTCATACTGCAGCATTGCTATCCGCGCTGCGTTCTTCTCCGTTCGTTACGTCGAAGCAATTGTTTCGTAGACTCCGTTCCACGTGCGCAACGTTTTTGGATGCTTTTACTGCATTTCAACCAGCTCTCTTAAGGTGAAACATCGACAAATTTAATATAAATTTCGCAAACAATCTTTAGAGGCACAAGACTTACGAACGAAATCAAACCACACTGCAATGTATTATCCTAGTTTTGCAAAAAGAGACAGATAACTCAAATCAGAAACATTTGTTTACAAATTGTCAAGATTAATACTCTTGAAAATGTAAGTAGGTGTTTAAGTCGGCCATTGCTAGGCTGACCATGCGTACCGTATTCAACGGGACAGTCCCGATTTTCAGACCTGATGCGGCTGTCCCGTTGTATCTTGAAAAATCCTCCATTTGTCCCGTTTTCTGAACAAAGCCATATTTAACAATTTTCTGGCCAATTTTGGAAAACAATCATACAATAATCAGAATAAAAAAGTCTCATTTTTTCTCAGTGTGTTATCATCCAGACGTCAAACAAGCACACCATTGTTTAACAATCTTGGATCCAACCGTCAAATGACAAACTTGGCTCTTTCCATCTTTTTCTTGCTTGCTCAATGACTCTATATACAAACATGAATGGAAAGAGGCATATAGAAGTGACTCGGTATGTATGGGATCCCGTTAGATTGTTATCAATGAGTGAAAAACAAAGCTGATTTTGTGCGGTTCACACGTCGCTCCAGTTTCGTTCCGGTTTATGTGAAATATAAATTCCGGTGAAAAAAATGTCGAAGCGAAGAAACTGTGTATATAACGATGAGCTGCAGAAGGAGTTTAAGTTTTTAGAGCTAGATACAACGTTCAGTGATTGCACCAAAGTGATTTGTACGCAGTGCGAGGGAAATTTTTCTGTGGCTCATGGAGGAAAAAGTGACATCACCAAGCATCTTCGGAGTCAAAGGCATAAGGATGCAGAACGAGCAGTGGCTTCAGCTCGCACCATAAAGTCTTTCATGGTGAAACTTGAGGATGAAGATTTTTTCAAAGTAGAGGCAAGTGAAGCTCTTTTTGCATATCATTGTGTTCGACATTCACAAAGTTTCCGGTCAAATGATTTCCTATCTAAGTTAATAAACAAGCTGTACGATCCTAAGTTCTCCTCGGCACGCACCAAATGTGAAGCGATTGTCACGAATGTTTTATTGCCGTTTGCCTTACAAGAAGTAATGGAAGACTTGAGAAAAGTGAATCATGTGACTATCAGTGTTAATGCCTCGAACAAAAATCAAGCTTTTTCCGGTCATGGTGCGGTACTTCCTCCCAGACAAAGGTTTTCACACACTTAGAAAAAATCACCGACTTCGGTAACATTTTACCGAAATCTCAACCGTTAAGTTTTGTTTATCGGAAAAATTCGGTAAAGCTGGCAACATTTACCGTACTTCGTTGGAATTTGACAAATAAACGACAACATTTTACCGAAATATTGTAATTGTTTACAGAATTTCAGTAAAAATCCATTACCAAAAGCTCAGCAGTTTAGATTCCGGTAAAAATTACCGAACGCGATTAGCTGTGCATGACAAAATATTGGATTTTGTCTCGCTGCTCAGTGACACATCTGATCTCCAGTGTGCTGATTGATGTTTGCGACAGGTATTTATATTTGTTTATACTAACGATTGGTTGATTTTACAATGTTATTTAATGTTAATGGCAGGTTTGATTTGCGTAACAAAATGCTGCTTTGTGCGCGGATAACACAAATACTAACTTTGGTGGATGTAAACGACAGGGAAAGAATAATGTTTGGAGAAAACTGGAAAACGACCAAACCACGTGGTTTTTTTTTCTAATGCAGAATACAAAAAGCGAGATTTTTTTAACGTGTTGTACAAAATACAGGTTATTGAGAAAATTCAGAGAAACTTTTTCTTTTATTTTGCATACTTTTCAGTCGAGTCAAGTACAAGACACTGAAGACGACCTTACAGTTGAGGTCGAAATACGTATCTATCAAAGGAAGCAAATTCTTAGTGGAATTCAAAGGAACCGTACTTAACCCGATTTTCTTTTTATTTATACTTTTCCGCTTTTTTCCTATGAATACTTGAAAGTTACATAATCCCAGCTAATTTAAGTACATGTTCACAAGGTCAGGTCAGGTACTTACAATGTCCAGTTTGCCTAAAATTGTATATCATTTATTTCTCTTCTAGCAGAAACAAAATAATATGAAAACATACATAGATTCAGGAAAGGAAGAATTCGGGTGATTTTATTGATAATAAAGACTACCCAACTATTATGATACCACTGAACATCTCCAGCTGACACGGCTGATCACCAAATCAGACTAAATGTTCCATCATTTATTGAATATGTTTTTTCGTTTTGCAGATCTCTCGTTTACATTTTTCGAAAGCTGCCTCCTTTTTCTGAGGCTGTCCGTCATCCTTGTAAAAAATTCCAGCTACTTTGAGACGAATTTTCTTTGGCCGCAGGAGTTTGTCTTGCCTCTCTCCAAACTAGTGTTTTTGGAACACTTCCACTGTTATTAATTGAAGTACATTGTATTCTTTGATTGCCTTGCATAAATGCGTATTTTGTGTGGCAAGAACAATGATACACTATGCTGTTGCTGTGTTGTGGTTATTTTTATGTGTTTTCCCAAAAAAAATCACATATAAAAAAAAACCACGTGGTCACCCCGTGGGGGGGGGGTCAACCTGAAACTACGCAAGACCACGGTGGGGGAGGGGGAGTCTAAAATTCAGGAAAAAATGACCACGTAGTTTATGGACACCCCAAATTTGTATTTTCCGTTGTATCACCATATCTCAACCTTGTCCAGCAACGCTGTTTCAAGATTCTGCGAGTCTGCTACGGCGACATCAGGTTGCTTTAAATACTCCAGGTCGTACTACGGCGGTCCCCGGTACCGTATATTGTTGATGACGGAAAGCTTTGGGTGCAGTTTTTGCATCGAAACGATTGGTCCTGACATCGATAATGATGAAAAAGTAAAATTACTTTCAAAAATGGTTGCGTCTCCAGAAATTACGCTCGTGGATATTACAAATGGATGTGCTGTGTAGCCAAATCGGTAAACACGTGTGCATTTGGAAAGGTTATGCTGATGGTGACGAGTTAAATTCCCGATCGATTCTGGAATCTTCGTAATGGAGCTTGTTGACTTTCTTGGATATAGAGAATTTGCGTGCCATAGAAAAGTGCATGACACAGAAATGGTCGTAGAACACTTATCTTAAGAGCAGGTTTCAAGCCTTCTCGGATGTATTGTCAAAATGAACAATCAAAAGGTCAGCATCCCACTTACGGTCAATTAAACTGCGCTTTCCACTGTGAGCACTGCATTTGAAATGAGCAAACGAATTCAATTCAGAAATAATAAACAACCTACACTTCCCGCCATCAGTTCCCCCTACACCATCATTCAAATGTATATACAGTCGAGTCTCTTACTAAACGAATTCCTATTAAACGGACTCCTATTAAACGAACTCCTACTAGACAGGGGTGAGCGTTATAGGAGACTAAGAGGTTATGGGATTTCGGCATTTTGGGGGTGTGGCCTATTATCTCGGGTGTGTTAAGAGTTAACGCAATACTTTCTTCGGCAAAGTTTTAGGGCTTGATAAGATCTACCATTTAGAACTTTGGTTCATATGATTAGTTGGCAATTTGGCCGCTAGAGGGACCATCAACAATTTGATGCTAAATTGCACTACGGGAACCATATCAGGTTGTCAAGCAAACGTTACGATATGCGACAGCTCAAGACCCTGATAATTTGGAAGGATAGTGTCTTCGGGAAAAATGTTGGGTACGCCAATAACTTACTGACGATGAGTTGTGAAGTTCGAAATTCCTCCACTGGGCGGCGCTAGTGAGCAAGTAAAATTTCAAAACCTCATATCTCAGAATCCCGATAACTTAGGAAGATGGTGTCTTCGGCAAAGTTGATCAGTATGACATGAAATTACATAAAAATAAACACTTGTTTCGCAATTCTGGCACTAGGCGGCGCTAATGAACATGCAAATTTTAGAAATCTCATAGCTCAGAATCCTGATAACTTAGAAAGTTGGTGTCTTCGGCAAAGTTGATCAGTATAACATAAACTTACATAAAAATAAACACTTGTTTTGCAATTCTGCCTCTAGGCGACGTTTACCGGGTTTTTTCGTCTTTTTTTCGATTTTTTTAGCGGTTTTTCGGCTTGGCAAAACTAGTGTCGCTCCTCCCGATAACTTAGAAAGTTGGTGTCTTCGGAAAAGTCTATCAGAATGACATGAACTTACATAAAAATAAACACTTGTTTCAAAATTCTGCCACTAGAAGGCGCTAGTGAACATGCAAATATTAGACATCTCATGGCTCAGAATTCTGATAACTTAGGAAGTTGGTGTTTTCGGAAAAGTTGGTCAGTGTGACATAAACTTAGATAAAAATAAACACTTGTTTCGCAATTCTGCCACTAGGCGGCGTTTACCGGGTTTTTCGTCTTTTTTCGATTTTTTTTGGCGGTTTTTGGCTTGGCAAAACTAGTGTCGCTCCCCCCGATAACTTAGAAAGTTGGTGTCTTCGGAAAAGTTGATCAGAATGACAAGAACTTACATAAAAATAAACACTTGGTTCAAAATTCTGCCACTAGGAGGCGCTAGTGAACTTTCAAATTTTAGAAATCTCATAGCTCAGAATCCTGATAATTTAGGAAGTTGGTGTTTTCGGCAAAGTTGGTCAGTATGACATAAACTTACATAAAAATAAACACTTGTTTCGCAATTCTGCCACTAGGTGGCATTTACCGGTTTTTTCGTCTTTTTTCGATTTTTTTGGCGGTTTTTCGGCTCAGCAAAACTAGTGTCGCTCCCCCCGATAACTTAGAAGGATGGTGTCTTTGGCAAAGTTGATCAGAATGACATAAACTTACATAAAAATAAACAATTGTTTCGCAATTCTGCCACTAGGCGGCGCTAGTGAACATACAAATTTTAGAAGTCTCGTAGCTCAGAATCCTGATAACTTAGAAAGTTGGTGTCTTTGGAAAAGTTGATCAGAGTGACATAAACTTACATAAAAATAAACACTTGTTTCGCAATTCTGCCACTAGGCGGCGCTAGTGAACATGCAAAGCCGAAAAACCGCCAAAAAAGTCGAAAAAAGACGAAAAAACCCGGTAAACGCCGCCTAGTGGCAGAATTGCGAAACAAATGTTTATTTTTATGTAAGTTTATGTCATACTGATCAACTTTGCCGAAAACACCAACTTCCTAAGTTATCAGAATTCTGAGCTATGAGATTTCTAAAAATTGCAAGTTCACTAGCGCCTCCTAGTGGCAGAATTGCGAAACAAGTGTTTATTTTTATGTAATTTTATGTCACTCTGATCAACTTTGCGAAGACACCAACTTTCTAAGTTATCGGGATTCTGAGCTATGAGATTTCTAAAATTTGCATGTTCATAAGCGCCGCCTAGTGGCAGAATTGCGAAACAAGTGTTTATTTTTATGTAATTTCATGTCATACTGATCAGCTTTGCCGAAGACACCATCTTCCTAAGTTATCGGGATTCTGAGATATGAGGTTTTGAAATTTTACTTGCTCACTAGCGCCGCCCAGTGGAGGAATTTCGAACTTCACAACTCATCGTCAGTAAGTTATTGGCGTACCCAACATTTTTCCCGAAGACACTATCCTTCCAAATTATCAGGGTCTTGAGCTGTCGCATATCGTAACGTTTGCTTGACAACCTGATATGGTTCCCGTAGTGCAATTTAGCATCAAATTGTTGATGGTCCCTCTAGCGGCCAAATTGCCAACTAATCATATGAACCAAAGTTCTAAATGGTAGATCTTATCAAGCCCTAAAATTTTGCCGAAGAAAGTATTGCGTTAACTCGTAAAACACCCGAGATAATAGGCCACACCCCCAAAATGCCGAAATCCCATAAGCTCTTAGTCTCCTATTAAGCGGATTCCTATTGCGCCCCCCGACCAGTGATCTTATAAGAGTCTCGACTGTAAGTAGACTCAAAATCTCCTCATTACCTTCTTCCGAAAACTCATTTCATACCCGAAACAGTTCATCAAACAATAGGGCTGGTTCACGCAAAGTGGAACCATACATAATAAACTGCGTTCGATTGCTCTTCTCTCCGGCGCAGCGACCAGCGGCGATGGTGATTCTTCATCACCTCTTTGTACGCGAGTTACGTCGTCTACTAAAAGGTAATGTGTATGGCTGTGTGTGGTTCAATGACCTCGATATTTTTATGCCGCTGCTGAGCTGTTGTTGAGTCGAGCCCACCGACGACCACCTCCGCCACCACTAAGACCCCCACTACCAGTCAGTCAGTGACCATCGACGTCGCTCGTCCGCTCTCTCGCAGAGCTTGCCTGCATATGTAGATGCGTCTTTTTGTCTGGCCCAGCAGCATTATTGCCCTCTGATGTGTGTGCTGCTTCTTTGGGCCAACAATGGACGAACAGTTTTCGCTAAATTACAGCTGAGAGTTGAATAATTGATTCCGTTGTTTACCCGGTTTTCTGGATCTCTGCTCTTCATTTCTACGGGCACCGCGCACGCTGCGTGGGCCTTTCATCCATCCCATCCCATACACAGCTTTTGTGCTTACCTATTTATTTTGTTTTTCGATTTATCTCTGGGTCATGGAAACCTGTTTTGGAACAGTGGTTGCAGCCAGCAACGGGTTCAGTCACGATTTGCTTTGTACGAAACATGTTGGAAATGAACATCCGTCATCATCCCACTGTGCAGAAAGTGGATTTGCGTGATGCACTGTGGTGCCAGTGATGGTCATAATTCGTGATAATCAAGATTCATATCAATAGTTTTGGAAAATTATTTTTTTTGAAAGGAGAAGAAAACATTATCAATAACACAGAATTGTAAAAATGACTCTTTCATATGAATAACAACTAAAAAAAAGTTTGTTTTGGATGGACATATTTCATTAAGCTCTTTTCACCGCGGAAGGGACCTTTCCACATGTGGCCAGCAGTTGAATTTGATAAAGGAAAAGGTTATCGAATAGTTGCGTATTCGATCACTTAATAGATAATTGCGATTCTGTTTGTGCTATTTCGGAAGAAGTCCAAGTGGTATTGAGAAAGTTAAAAAAGACCACACGCTAACGCCGCTCAGCACTAAAGTGCATAATTTCCAGACTACACCAAAAATGTGTAACCCTTGCACATTTACAAAATCAGCTCCAGTGTCCGCAAAATCGTTAAATTCGCAAACATTTTTGTTCAGCAATCTAGCTAGGATTACTAGTGACCTTGGAAAACAAAAAAAAATCAACATTTCACATCTAGACGAGTGTAAGAGCTATTTTTTGAGAATGTGTAACTGTCACACATTTTTGTGTGGTCTGGAAATTATGCACTTATGAGTAGGTCTTACACATTTTAGTGCTGAGCAGTTTTAGCGTGCAGTGAATTGGAGTTCGGTGAAGAAAAATAATATGGTGCCTGAGCGCCGAGCTTCGACTCGGAAGGGATAAACTACGGAAAAAGCACTAATACCACCAGACAATATCAAACATACGAGTACAATCAAAGCGACGGACGTAACGCTATTTCGTGTGAACTCAACGACGAAGATAGATGCTAGCTGCGTGTCAACAAGCTGTCGCCTGGTAAAGCATTGTCAAAGATAGAGGAGCACAAGCAAGACTTAACCAACATGTGAGCACTAGCAAGGAACAAAGTGCTAGGTGTTTCTGAGAAGTTTCCAAACGGCAAACTAACAATAATCCGGCCAACTTTTGCGTAACAACAACTGCAACACATACAACCCACTAAGCTTCGTACCGGTCGCGGTGACGGGTGTCGTAGCTGACCTGCCGACGGATATGACCATCTTCGAAATCCAGAACAACATCGCGTGTCAGAACTCAGCGTTTGCAGCGGTAAGTATCTGGTAGAAAATTGAAGCCCACCGAAAGAGCATCACAGCATATTCTGGCGGCAGAAATTCACCTCTTCTGCTGTTTGAACTCAGTGTGTCCATTTGCAAACGAGCCAGTACTCTGCCTAAACTTTTTCAGGTATATTTAAGGCTCAAATAACCATCATTCAGTCATCAACAATCATCAATTTTTCAAAAGCAATTTTCTTCCTCTAAGTCAAAAAACTGTAATTGAAATGTATTTCACTGTTATTCAGATGGTGGCCAGAGTGCAGTGATAAATTTTTATTAACTTTGGTTGAGATATCAGCGAGAAAACTGCTTTTGAGTTTTTGCCAAACGATGATGGTTTGTTTCCTCTTAACCATACCATGGATAGCTGCAGATCCACAAAGTGGTGCCCAAACTGCGCTCAGCAGCATGAAGGACTGGAACAAGGAGACTTCCCTATCAAAGCTAAGTGCTTGTACTGAACAATGCACGGAAAGACAAGAGACAAAGGAATAACGAGATTATCATGGCCTAATCGACCCTTACCTACATGGAAGCAAACGAAACATTCTCTATTTTCACAGAAAATCACTACAACCTGCTTGGAAATGCTGAGGAGTTTCCGACTCTTCCGACTACCTTCACCAAAATGAAAGCTGGTCATTATAAAGAATAAAACACGCAGCAATATATCGTCCATAAAAAGCCAAGCGGCCGAACGAGGACGTGATCATGGCAGATCAAGTACAGTCAAGAAAGTCAAAACGTAAAAGGAGACCGAGGAGAACGGAATAGCTCTTCCAAACTCCTACAAAGCATCAGATTATGATCGCTTGCTGCATATCGAGAAGCACCGTAAACAACAGCAAAGCCAGAATTCGAGCGTGGCGCCATGGAGTTTGCTGAAGAAAAACCTCGACCTCAGGAATTGCAACGCCGCAATAAACGTGACGAGATAAGGTAGAATCCGGATTCGCAGTCCTGATGACAGAATCTATTGCAATTTAAACGTGCCAGTAGAAATTTCCCAGCTAAACATCCAAAGTATGGAAAAGAATAAGAATGAATCAGCCAGAGTTTTGATTGATGAAGAGTTTAATATAGCCGCAAACTGGATGATTTAAAGAGCAGTGTCTCAGGATTTCAGTTCATCAAAACATTTTTTAGCAACTGGAAGCCATAACTTTTCGAGGAAGATTGGAATCAGAACTGTGATTTATTTCTTTTTAAATATGCTAACGTTTACATTTATTGTTTCAGTCAAAAGTTATCTGGGAAATACTTAAAGTATCCATATATTTTGATCATGAATCAAGTCCTTTCTGGAAGCAATGTACAGCCGGACATGTAGCCACAATTTTAAAAAAGTTAACGCCATGGTCATACTTTAAAGTGGTTTATACCAGACCTCTTCCAGAATGGATGCAATCCTTGGTTATGTCGCCTAAGATGTTTTTGATTAATCCAAATACAATCTCAATTGAGTCGAAATAAGGACGGTAAGCAGGAAGGAATATGGGGATGATAGGGTTTGTGTGCTATCAGTAATCTCATGCTCCCAATTTCATCCTATTCGAAAACAAGCGATTACTGCACCGATTGATTCCGTTCTTTTTGTTTTCATGCGTGCTCACTTCTAACAAAAAATACAAAAATAAGAAACAAAACAAACAGTGCTTCAATCCTTTGTTTTTCGTAGGATGAAAATGGGAGCCACATGCTTAATAAGGGAACCAATACCCTACTAACGAACCTCAGGTAAAGAATAATATGTGGATCGCAGTGAATGTGTGCTCCATCAGGAATCCAGGCAGAATGAAATCCGGGATATGTTTGAACGAGATTGCTGTGCATCGCTAATTTACGGTAGCAGGGTTCGTAATTTTCCTTTCAGTGATACGAAATACGATATTCTGACGCCAGCGGGAGAGTTTTTTTTTCACTTTTTTGCATGAGGAACACTTTTCTCTCCCTCTACTTTTCTGGTGAGTAACGACAAATGATCACTGAAAATCACTTCAACCAGCGGAAAATACTTTTTCGTTCGGCTAAATTTTCACTCACCAAATTTTCACGAGAAGATTTTCAATGCAAATTAACAAAATTGTGGTCACCACGGGATTCGAACCTGGAACAAGACTAAAATCAAACACGATACGCGCACTTTAACCACACTACCACGCTAGCTACACAGAAGAGGATTAAATTTGCTCCATAAAAGCTACTATCGTTGTCGTCATAAGAGTCAAGAAAAGACAACATGATCGAGAAATCGAAACAATCGAAACAATCGAAACAATCGAAATCTCGCAGCTCTGGGAGTGAGTGAAAATGTTTTTTCGTTCACTTCTTCGTAAGAGAGTTTTCGCAAACCAGATTTTCGCTGAAAACTGGCGTGAGGGAGAATTATATTTTCGTGAGAATGAGTGAGCATTACGCTCGCTGTACGGTAGCATTCAAAAAGCTTCAGCCTGTTGAAAGTTCCTTCCGTCCAAAAGCTATCTGAGATTCCATCCATTCCAAAAAAAACACAAATGTAAGACTCAGCGTATTCTTAAAAACTCTTCACGATAGATAAGTTTCTGGCCAACCACTGTGTACTTTTTTATGAGTAACATATACTTGTTATCGAAAAAAAAACTTCATCTCGAAAGACTAAGTTTTACATATCCCATCGAATCGCAAGCGTTTTGTGGACAAATCTTATTATCTCAGAGTCTCGTATCTGAACGGCCCACGGTGTGTTGAAACAGGATTATTATCGCACTTTCATGAACCTAAAATATTTTTTCGTTATAAGTTAGCCTAAGCAGTATATATTAAGATTCTGGAGGTTAAAAAATCTTTCATCGGGGAAAATTAAAATAAATTCGATTTAAGTAGTTTTCCACTTTTTTCATATAATTATGGTATTACGCAAATCTAATGAACCTAAACTCCGCAAGAAAAAGTCTCCCTTCTAATAATAAATTTGAATCCATTTAGAGAGAAACGAATGCAAAAGTCTTTACAACGAGTTTAAATTTGTTCGGCGTACGATTCATGTGTCCAGCCCACTACAGTCTGCCGAAAATCATAAATTATTAAAGTCTACATTCCTTCCATTTGTCTGGCACATAGATATTTGCAATGGAGGTAAACAAATACTTCCCATTAGTGCAACCCCTACATTTGAGGAAGCGCCATACACCTGTGACTGTGACATACCATTTGCAGCACATACCCTTCATATGCTAATTTGATTGAAATGGCGGGTATTAATTGCACATACTTTGCATCTCAAACCACATCCACATGGATATTTGCAAAAAGTGTGAGTCGACTATACTGAATGTGCGTAACTTATTTGTAAAGGTTCTGCCTCTAATGTGTTGAACACTTTCTATACAAAATCTTAAAATTTTCAAAGACTTATCTCCTGTTACTTATAAATTGATACCTTTAGGGTTGAGTGGGCTCTTGACACAAAATACATTTGATTGGCGTTGTCATATTATGTTCATGCATTAATCGGTTTAAAATAAGGTACACCAGGGCAAGTTGAAACGGGTGGAATGAGATGAAACAGCGGGTTAACGTGATATTTGAATTTCATTAAATTTTTTTAATCAAACAATCATTTGGTCAAGGATAATTATACAAATGGTATTAAAATCTTTTTCAAAACATCACAAGTTTTTTATTAAGAATTTACTTTACCGAATGAAACGCATGCTTAATATATGTCAATGTGAATGACATCTGATAGTATAAGCCAAAAATATATTGGAAACATATCAATTTGCAAGTAATACGATGAATTTCAATAATAGTAGTCTCGTGTAGTGATTTTTTTTTTCTATGTTCGTAGTTTTACTTTATAAGACACTTTGGTCTTGATAAAAACTTCATGCATTTTAATGGTTTCAATGTTATGACTGCATAAAATAAAATTTCTTTTTCCAAAGTAAAATTCCTTCTTTTTTGCAAAGTGAGTTTAGCAACAGATTTAGTATGGAGAGAAGTGTCACTTGTCCTTGCAGAGCGTGATAAAAACGAAATAAAAAGAAATAGTGATTAAAACGGCTAGTCATAAAACTGAAAAACCACTGCACTGTACTTACAAAGTGGAAACTATTTATTAGAATTGAATTAAAAAGTCACCCGTACACTCGATACCTTCCAACCATCTTCTATGTGTTATAACTATTTAGCAATTAAATTCTATTCAATGATTCCGAAATGAAGCATAAAATAACTAATAAAAGTTCTTAAAATGTTGTATTGAAACCTCAAATTGCGTCAATCTTGCCTCCCTTTTCCCAGAACTGACAACGGTGACATTTCCAGAACATTGATGTCTTTTTAATCTTGTTCTACTTTTTCAATTTTTATTTTATCTGTAAATTTAGTTAAATTTGTTCTCAGCATAAACAACAATGAACATATTCAACATGAACATATCTAAAACTAAGTAAAAAGAAGATAGAGTTAGGGATTGTTTCTTTTAATTGCACTTCGATTTTGCATTCTTTTACAGATACGTATTTCGACATCAACTGTTAGGTCATCTTCAGTGTCTCGTACTTAATCCGATGTTTTTTTTTACGTACATGTATTCCGCTAGCATGCCCGGGTTCATCATCATCATATCTAAAACTGTTTCATTCAAACATTGATTGATTTCACAATAAAAAAGTGATTACAAATGCTTACCTTAAAGTATGTGTATCAAGGGCGTGTGCCGAAAGAATAATTAAAAGCTATTCTCTAAGGGCTGATTTCTTCACCACGGATTAACCGGTAAACCAGGCTTACCCATATAGTAAAACCTGGTTTAACGCTTTAGTCAGGGTGAAGAAATCGGCCCTATGTGTCCAACATGCGAACAAAAGAATTCATAGGATAAATTTTCACTTTTTAGTAAAACATCGAGCACTACAAAATCAGAGCACAATATACATAAAAGTTCTTATTATTTTCGAAGAGCTATCAGTATTTCTGCTAAACAAGCTCAAAACAACTTAATTTACATCTTTCGTGGCCGTTGGATCGTCGTTTAGGTGTATCGTTACATGGTGTGACATGCAAAATATGTGCAACTAATACCCGTAATTTCAGGCAAATTAGCACATGAAGGGTATGTGCTGCTAATGGTATGTCACAGGTATATGGTGTTTACTCAAATGTATGAGTCGCACTAAAGAGAAGTATTTGTTTTCCTCCATTACAAATATCTATGTACCAGACATATGGAAGGAATGTAGACTTTTATGATTTATGACTTTCGGCAGACTGTAGTGGGCTGGACACATGAAACGTACGCCGAACAAATTTAAACTCGTTGTAAAGACTTTTGCATTCGTTTTTCTCTAAATGGTTTCATATTTATTATTAGAAAAGGGACTTTTCTTGTGGAGTTTAGGTTCATCAGATTAGCGTAATACCATAATTATATGAGAAAAGTGGAAAACTACTAAAATCGAATTTATTTTAATTTTCCCCGATGAAAGATTTTTTAACCTCCAGAATCTTAATATATACTGATCAGGCTAACTTATAACGAAAAAATATGTTAGGTTCATGAAAGTGCGATAATAATCCTGTTTCAACACACCGTGCGGCCCGACGTTCATCAGTTTTCCAGATAAAGCTAAGTTTCCAGATCCCAAGTAGAGCTCAAGAAAAATTCCTCCTTTTTCCTCAAGTAATTTTGACAACTGATCTATATGGGGAGAAATTTCACTTTTTCTTACGTAATATTAACACGGACTATTTTTCCGCGCGGAAAAGTGACAGCTTCATTTGATTTGTTCGGGAAGCGTTACTGGCGTTACACTTTTTTCCTTACTTGCCATCTGCGAACCGCTTAAGTAATTTTGAAGCGGAATCATTACTTGATCATTACTTGTCCTATCTTTTTGCACAGTACGTACGAAGTGGAAACTAGCCATAAGCCCGGATTCATATAGGATGGTATAAATTGACGAGAAGCGAAATTTGAAATTTTTGTTTTGCATCATCGAGGAACAGGATCGTTTCATTTCGGTAGAAACCATTAACCATTCTCATAAGCGTAACTAGGTCATAGCTCTAGGGGGTATTAGTAGTTCTCGACGTAAGACTTCTTGTAAATCCACTCTCGCTGCTTCCTTCGGAACAAATCACTACATTCGTCGAAAGAGGGTTCGAAAAGTCGGTACAAGATCATTACATTCGTATTGACCAATCCATTCTTAGACCGTAGAAATAGCTTCACCTCATATCTAACCGTAAAGTCAGATTTGTATTCGAAACTTTAAGAAAGTAGTAGCCATAAAGGGCATGATGCGCCGTGTTGGAACTGGCCGGACGATGTGTATGATGGGATTAGACGTTTTAAGGACAAACGTCTTGAAATCTCGCTTCAGCAGTGCATCAGAACTTCAGACGCACAAATCTCAGGAACCAAGCTTCAAACAGCAGTGCATTTTATTATTCTGTTCTTTCTCACTTGTAATAAACTTAAAATAAGAAGCTCAGGTGCGCTGGTTTTGTTTACGAAGAGATTTGTGCTTTCAAAATCGTGAGTAGGTGCCAAAGTCGGCCATTGTGGTGGCCATTTTGGGATTTTAACAAGTCTGTCCTTAAACCAACTTTGGAAAGATTTCGACTATAGACTGACAATCTCACAGTAATCATATATGAAAATGAACCGTAGAAAATAAGATGAAAGATTCGACAAAAGTCATTTTGACAGTTGTTCCGGGAACGAGACTCACATCCCGTGTTCCGTACGTGCCTTCCGATTTGGTGGGCCGTCCATCAATCAGAACGTGGTCGATTTGCGATTGCGCCTGCTGTGGTGTTTTTCCTGGTGTAAAGATAAGGGAGGCTGTGTTGGAAAAAGTTGCTACGTATGGCCATGTTTTGGTGGCAGCGAAATTGATGATAAGACGTAGGCCGTTACCAAGATTTGGAAGGAGGAAGCATTACCGGAGGAATGGATGGAAGGAATCGTGTGTCTCATCTTCAAAAATTGCGACAAGTTGGATTGTGGGAACTATCGTGGGATCACACTACTGAGCGCTGCCTACAAGATACTCTCTCAAATTTTATGTCGTCGTCTATCACCGATTGCAAGAGAGTTCATGGGGCCGCCGTTGCAGAAATGCCGCGAATACAACGTGCCCACACATCACTTGTTCATCGATTCATCAATCAATCATCAATCGGCGTATGATACAATCGATCGAAACCAGCTGTGGCAGATTATGCACGAATACGAATTCCCGAATAAACTGATACGATTGATCAAGGCTACGATGGATCGAGTGATGAATGTGATTCGAGTACCAGGGAGACTCTCGAGTCCCTTCGAATCTCGCAGATGGTTGCGGCAAGGCGATGGTCTTTCGTACGTGCTGTTCAACATTGCCTTAGAGGATGTAATAAGGAGCGGATGGATAAACACACACTCGACTTTCACGAGGTCCGTTCAGCTGCTTGGAATTGCTGATGATATTGAAATTATAGCTTGCGAATTTGAGACGAAAGTGGAGGACGATTTGCGGACTCCTCACAGAGTGCGGAACTGCCCAAAATCGCATAGTTGACGTAAGCGCCACTGTAGTTCCCAACACACTTTTGAAATTTTAACAATGATTAATGAAAAGTTTGATTTTTTTCACATTGATATCTAGCTAGTCATTAGATCTTGTGCTCTATCGAATAAAACTGGTCACAATTATGTACATTTGATAGATATTAGCTTGTGAGTGCTGTCATTGTCAATGGTGGTTACGTCAACTATGCGATTATGGGCAGGGAACTGGAGACACAGAGTCGTGGACCGAGTAGAATGGAGCCGACTTCTACGTACCAGGGATGGAAAATGATGAAGATTGCAGCAGAGCAGACACAAACCAAAACAAACATACTCGTGAACAACAGGGGCCCGAGAATACTCGCACTGTTTTATTCATGAGTAAACGAAGCTGGCAAGCACTCGCCTGTGATTCCCGAAGCTTCTCTGAGTTTTTTTTTGCATTTTGACGAAAAACGCATTTTCACGACTGGCAGTGCTGCTGTTCAGGAACAATGAAGCATAAAACATTAGTTTATCATGGAAAATCACTGGATTTGCTATTATGTATAACCACATTGAAATGCTCTTCCCGCACCTACACTAGTTCTTCACGAATAAAAACTCATGAGTGTTTTTGTTTTCGTTTTGCTTCTTAACCACGAAGCAGCTGGGTATTTATTCGCACAAACTGTTTACTCTCGGAATCGTGAGTAAGCCTTGTTTTGGCTTTTCTCTCACTAATTGCTTCATGGTGAGAACGATTCCATCACTGCTACGTACAGAAGTGGACATTCAGGCCTTACCCAAGTAGCACTTGTAACTTACGGAATATTTTAGAAAAATAATAAAGATTGCATAGCCGTTTCACTTCAGACTACTCGTAACTGTTCTATGTTTGCTGTATACACCTTGGTTGCTCAGACATCGCAATGCAACCTTAAGTTTGCAGAAGCTACATTAATGTCACATGGTAGTTTTCATGTAATATGCTCGTGAACTGTCAAACGCAGAAAGTTACATTCTTGTCTTTATCTTGTTACATCAAAACCAAAAACCAAAACAAATGACCAGACCAGTTGCTGCGAAGTCAACGTTTAGTTGCCATGTATCATGTTACCGAAAGTCGTTTCCAAATGACGACAGTGTAACTTTTTGTTAATTCATTGTGAACGCATATGAGACGCACAAAAACAAACGACTACTTGGTCACAAATGTGCAACCTAGCTGCTACTAGTAGGTGAAGATAAACACTGCATGTCAAAAGTATTTAGTTATTAGATATGTTTGTATGCTAGAACTTAACAAATATGATGTTTAGAACTTATTATGTTAAAGTAGCTCACGGAAAATCCGAACTACCTATATTTTGGGTGAATTTTACCAAAAAATAGAGTATATCGAATAAACTAGTTTTCCAAAAAAACAAATTAAGATGCATCGACCCAAGGGGATATCTTGTGCCAAACATTGGCGGAGCCAGCTTTTTCTCTTTTCTTACTCACTCTCCTAAACATACACAAGAAAGAGCGGGATGAAAGAGGGGGCAAGCTGCCTCCTCTTCTATATTTCTCTATCTCGTGCATGTTTAGGAGAGTGAGTAAGAAAAAAGAAAATGCTAGCTCCGCCAATGGTGCCAAATAAGTCAATTTCGGGAAAATGTAGTTTTGCTCAAATTTGAGTTGTTTGCTTAAGGGGAGCGGGGGTCTTAGGTTGAATTTGCCTACTCTAGAGTATATTTTTTGATGGAGGAAAGGCAATTTATCTAGTGCGATTAACTTAAAGTTATCTTATTGGGTCGAAATACGGGTTTACGTTAAAAAAAAACTTAAGTATGACGGTCCCGTGAATTAAAAAAAATGCTTTCAAACTTATAGTTCTGTATGAAGTAATGTTTGATGTGGATATTGATATCTTCAGACTTCCAACCGGCAATGTAGGCTCTGCGCAATCATCACAATGGCGATTAGTTGTACCAGTTACAAGAAAACTGACCTAATATATCTTTCAATTATGATTATGGAGTCGTAAGCAAACAGAATAGAAAAGAAAACTCATCAGAATTGACGAATAAGTTCGCCTTACAAACCTAGTAACTTTTTTCCCGTTCAAAAATCGTACAACGTGTCAGTGCGATGTGCAAATGTATATGCGCAAATTCTAGAATTTCGCAAGCGCACGTGTTTTCCGCTAGTAGAATTGACAATTTCACCAGAAAAATATAATTGCCAGTCAATTTTAGGACGGTGCACCGACGAAACACATTTCCATTTCCCTTGAGAGATACTTTTTCCAATCGTCATTGCCATGTTTTTGATTCACCGTTTATCATTTTCCATAATTGTCATGACGAAACAAGCAATGTAACTTTGAGTTTATTTTTCTTCTGATGTGTAAACAAACTATATTACACATTGGTTACCATCTAATCTCTTATGCGACGAACGACATGTTGCACAAAGGCTCCACCTCCTGCGCTTTTTTGGTGACATAGCTGTAGAAATCGACGTTGCCGTCATTTAAAATCGATTTTTGAATTTGTCGCGTAGAAATTACCGTGACTTAGTTGTAACAAAGTGTGCTGCTTGGGTAGTCTGATCGTTAAGGTAAGTGAAGGCCGTTTTTGGTCGTGGTGGGCGCTAAACTCTCCAATTGTCGGTCTGAATTTTTCCTCCTGGTCTACCTGAGCGTTTAGATCTCCTATGATGATCTTGCGTCATGGCTTCCCACCGGGGATAGGTCACCTGATTTTCCTTAAGGCTGCGATGCCGCGCGGAGGAAGAGGTACTAGAGGCTAATGGGTTCTAATAGGATCTAAATTACGCAAAATACCTAGCCTTTGCGTGCCAGGTACTAAATAACGTACTACCGGAGAGTTCGTGACCAAAACTGCCTCATTTTTCCACGTCAATCGCCAATGTTTCTAATCTCAAAATAGATCAATGGGCAGGTTAAAAGTAGGACAAAAATCCATGTCTAATATCTGAAATCATGGTTCCATGGTCGTGCGGCTTGTGTCATCAAGCCTTTAGTCGCATCGTGCTGAGAAGCGCGGGTTCGATTCCCGCCGCAGCTGTAAGGAAAAGTTTTCGGCTGTACCACTGGGCGTTGCATGCTAGATGCTAGTAAGTTGTCTAGTGTCGTGCTTCCTTCAAAGAGCAAATAGCTCACTGGAATGCATCAAACGTGTCCGTGTCTTTTTTTTTTAATCATATGGGAAGTCGAAACAAAAATTCGCCCTACAGTATTTTTTTCTTCTTTACGCTTTCGAACTTTGGGCATGGTTCTTCACTTCAAAAGATCATCAGCTTGTTGTATTCAAATGTGCTGTAAACTATTGTTATGACCACCTCTCTCGACAAATAACACCACCGTGCACTGAAGACGATCCGGGAGACGAACGGCAAACAGAGAGATTATGACGCGCGCGGGTCTCGGGCTTTTGTGTTTGGTTGGGCCATCGACCGACCGGTATAGACGATGAACAAGGGAACGAGGGACGCCAACGCAATGAGACGGGATGGGATGCGACGGGACGGTGACGATTAGTGTTGTTGTGGTGTCCAACTGACTGCTCCAAGCCGGTAGAAAGTGTCCCGGATATTGTGATGCAATATTACCTACAGGGGATACTCAAAATAACTGGGACAGGTAAAATTTTCACCTTTCAAAAAATGTTCAACTGGCTATAACTTTTCGTAAAAGGCATCAAATTTTCTTAAATTTTTATCAGTGGTCCAAATTTGGAAAAGATCGGGCTATTCAACACGAAGTAAGAAAGATTTTAGAAAAAGGTATAATTATCTGATAGCTATTCAATTCGCTTTATTTTAGAGACTTTCAGCCTTGGGCTGGTTCATCTCTTATCTGATAGCTAAATTTTAGCTGTTTTATCTCCGGATTCAATGAACCGAATGCAATGAAATTTTGATCATTCATGACTCATATAATAAACATTGAAAAAAATTTGACTTAATTTGAAATTATTATTAAGAAAAAAAGTTATAGCAATTCCATTTATTCTATGCTTTTTTTAGTAAATCTATAGAGACATATTAGAGTCAATTAGAGGGAATTTATGTGAACTATAACTACTATCTTGAATTTTGAGACGATGATGAAGTGATATATTAGGAACATTATCTTATCGTTATAATTTTCCTCCGTGTAAAGAATTTTAAGCTTAGTCAAAAGTTTTTAATAGCTCATTATATAAGTCCTAACTGATCAAAGTTTCATTGCATTCGGTTTGTTGAATCCGGAGATATATCAGCTCAAAGTTGGCATACGAGTAATTATACATTTTTATAGAATCTTTCTAACTTCATGTAGAATAGCCCGATCTTCTCCGAATTTGGACCACTGATACACAACAAGTTGATGAACTTACAGTAAAAATTTGAGAACAATTAAATTAAAAATTCAAAAAGTTACAGCTAGTTGAACATTTTTTGCAAAGTGAAAATTTTACCTGTCCCAGTTATTTTGAGTATCGCCTGTACCTACCGCTCTTTGTTGGTGGCTGCGCTTTCCGTCGCTTATTTTGGGATCGTCGTTGTCGTTTTCACCTATTCGGAAGTGTTCTGTCTCCCAACTGATATAGAAAACCAGGTTGCTATTGTCGTCATGCCGTTAGGATGGGAAGCCTACAAACTAAGCGAAGTCGGAACTAATCGCATTTGCTTGCGCTCTTTCGATAGATGTGCCACCTCTCTGTGTCCAGATTACGGCGATCAGTGATGGCCTGCTTTTGTCAACATGGATGGGGCTTTGATGGCATCAGATCAATTGATGTCGCTTTTATCTATCTAGATTGAAACTCGTTGATGGTTGAGTGGATTTCTGTTAGGTTTGTTCGTACTTTGTTGCAGACCGAGTTGTTCAGAGTAGGGGTATTGCACAGAAGGTCTCAAACACTTCTCAAAGCACATATTTAAGTATGTTCTTTGTTAATTAAGTAGCCTGAGCTACATATGCCACCAGGCCTCAACTGATATACTTCAAATAATCATCATGATTCATTAGATGGCCAACGTAGTGCCCCACAAGGCTTTAAAGTTTTATAGCGTTTTCTCAGGTACGGTATTGATATTAATCAGGTAAGAAATGAAACAAAAACGTGACAAATAGAAATTTCCACTTTCATTTCCCTGGCAAACAAACCCATTACAAATCCCATTCAAAGCGGATTGGAAACACATAGTTGCAATTGCATCAGCATTTCCATCTATACCCATTCCCATTCCCGTACCGGCAGGAAATTGACCATGGAAAAGGAGCTTTTCCTGACACGCAATCTTTCCCTTTATTCTATGTAGAAACGAAGCACTTCTAGCCGATAAGTACCTAGGTACCTAGTCCTAGGGGTGGTGTGGGTTCTCTCGGGCCCGTTCATGAGCCAGAAGACACGTATTGCTCATTTGAGCCGGTTGATCTGTCAAGAACAAATCAAAGCTACTGACGTCACTAATGGGTGCCTTACTGCACACAAGGACCAACAGCGGATACCCGTTCGTTTATGTACATACGTCGGTAGCAGGAAAAACTTCGTCCAGATGAAGGGAAAACACGTAAATACGGTTGACTCGCTTTACGGCTATTTGCACGACATTACATTATTCTGGATGAAATTGGTTCTTTGTTGTAAATGGACGACTGGAAAATGGTTCCGTTCGGATAATACACTAGTCTTTTGTGTGAGTCACTGAATAATCCGATGTTTTCTGGGCCAGATTTAAGGGTGGCCGGGGGATATGGCTCCAGAACATCCTCAAATGCTTGGGAAGAAAACAATTCTTTAACTTAGTCTCGTCAGAATATGAAACAAAAAAATGTAAAATTTGCTTCTATTTTCCAGAGCGGCTTCAGACCTTCTTCTAGGAATACTTTATTAAATTTATGCTGAGGTTCATGAAGTATATGTTATGCAGGGAATGATTAGGAAAACTCTTCAGGAATTTTGTGCTGCAATTCCTCTAGGATTTTTTTCTGGTACAGTCATGGCACAATTATGGGTTACTCACAATTATGGATCAATCCCATTCGAATCACATGGTAAACTAACTGACTAATAATTGTGACATAGTGACCAGATCTTGCTGGTAATTCTCCTGGATTTTCTGCTACAATTACTCAAGTGATAAATTCTGCGATTCCTCCAAGCATTTCTTCAGATATTCCCCCAGGACTAATTCCGAAGAATTCCACCATGGATTCCTCCAGAAATTTAATCTGGAATTATAACAGATATTTCTTCAGATATTTCAATAGAAATTTGTATCATGATTTTGCTAGGAGTTACTCAAAGATTTTTCCCAGGAATTCCTCTAGAGAAATCTCTAGGAATTTCAACGTAGAGAACAATAAGGATTTCTTCAGAAATTACGTGAGGAAACTTTTCTAGAGGTTTTTACATAAATTACTAAAAGGATTTAGGAGTTCATAAAGCGTTTCATCCTGTAATTCCTCGGATTATTTCTTCAGGAGTTCTTCCAGAGATTTCTTCAGAAAGTTCTCTTGTAAATTTACAAAGAATTTCGGATTTTCTTACATGATTTTTGAAATTTTTCTTAGATTGGAGATTTGGTTGGAAAGTATCTGGTGTCTTCGCAACAAAATATCTCTCTTTAGAAGTCTGCAACTAGATGGTATTTGTTTTGTTTATTTTTTATGTGAATGTTAACCTGAAGGTAATTATTTGCTCACTCTTCTGAAGTTCCAAAAAAAAAAATGCTTAAGTAACCCGACTAGATGGACATTACAAAATTATAACAAGCTGTGTTATTTTGTTATAATAAATTTTTATAACAAGGGTTGTTATAAAACATGTACCGTTAGTAGTTAAAATAACAGAAATTCTAACCAAGTTGCCATATGAAAAGAACAAAAATGTAATAACTTCTGTTATGATCATAACAAAAATATTACAAAACTTGTTCCATAAAATATGGTAGAATTTATCAAAACTGTAACAAATTGTGTTATAATTCCTTGGCAACATTTTAGGGTAAAAAGTAAATTTTGATACTCATTTTTGGGTAAATATTTTTATGTGTGTTTTTTCTATTTTTAGAGAAAGTAGGTGGCATAAAAAAAAGTTTTCAGTACGTTATAAAATTTTCGGATCCGAACGGGATTTGAACCAAGACACCTACCATCGGTAGCAATCTGACGCCTCTGCCAATGAGGCCATCACAACACTTGAAGAGGGCGGTGATAGAAGCTTTACTGGTTCTACGTATTGCCAGTTTCCTCATTCAAATCCTTGTTTGTCAGACGTATACGAGCGGGGTAGTATGACGTCACATTGAACTCGTTGACGTATAATAGACTTGATTTGTCGTTAGTGATTTTGTTTTAATCTATCACAATCATATCATATGCAGATATGATAACAGCTGTAGTGTAGATATAATTTAGTTATATTCCACATTTTTTTAATTTTAAGCAATGACATGGAATCTATCACTTAAGGGGTCATCCATTAAGTTTATCGTCACGTTTGGAGGAGGCAGGGAGGGTTGAAAATTTCCAATTTTAGCGTGACGTACTTAATAGATGCTCCCTAAGGTCGAAACAAATTTCACGTTATAATGATTTAGTTCCACTTTTGTTTTCTCCATGTTCAATCCCTTGGTGTACTTTTTGGTAAAAATAGAACAGCAGTATACTGTTGTGGTATTTGGCGATAAACATATCTAAAGGTCCAATCTGCAAAAGAGAGGGCCTCTTTCTTCCGATTCTCTTGAAATTATTACGCTGTTACAGTGGACATTTTAACAACTTGTGATGTGTAGATCGGAAAAGGATTGCTTAATCTACCTTCCGATGCAAGAAGTAAATCAAAAATTTTAAATACAAGCACGTTATAATCGAAAGGGAGGAGACTTAAAGAGAGCCTCTCATTTGCACTTAGGACCTATAGAAATATTCGACCTGATTTATTGTGTTCGATCTAGTGTTTTCGCGTGTAAAGATACGTCATTTGTGTAAAATTCAACTCAAAACGCATTCAAAACGTAGTTCAATGTAATGTAAACATTGTTGGCCGGTTGCAACTTGCAGCACATGCAATATCCGTCGTTTAAGAAGACTTTGGGTATTATCGTCAGGTTTGTTCTCTTCGTCTTGAGGGTTTTATCGGCCAAATTGCATGAAAAATCCCGGTCAACCAGTGAGATATTTTCGATATCGATTTGTATTGAATCGATGGCGATTGCTATCGTCAGATAAAGTACTATAAAGGAAATCCGAATCTTGGATGCCCACGCAGATATGACGCTTGTTTAAAACAATAAACAAACTGAGAATTTACTTTTCCAAAGTTGTATTTCTTTGTTCTTACTTATAGTTTATCGATAAAAAACAACCCATTATCATCATTTCACGTTAGGAACTTCATTTGTTTCTGCAAAACGAAGTTCACAATCTTCCTATTACTTTCAAACTGTTCGTCCAATCAAGTGAGTGATTGTTTTTGGGATATGCAAATGTTGGAAATTTCATCGAATGTATATGTATATATATATGTATACGTGTATCACTATTTCCATGACAAATTGGCAAATCAAGCATTGAGTCTCGCATTGGACACCGGATTTTCAAGTGGAGGGTGCAGAACTTGCCCAAAAGAAAATGAAGAAGCACCCAAATTACCATTATTTATTCTGTGTGCATGAGAAAGACCCCTTGTACGTGGGCTGCAAGTTGCAAATTTTTGCGGTGGCAAAACTGTGTACCACCATCGCATTGTCGTACATCATCCCGTCCCGTCACCATAATTGTTGATTAATATTTTAAAACTCTGCTCATCAACGATGCCCTCTGTCTTTTGCCGCCTGGTTTCGACTGTGGTTCACTCATAGTGGGCCACCATGAAAGTAGCTGGAGTTACACAGTTCTTTAAAATGGGAGCGGACCTGGTGTGTTGGTTAGAACACTTGACTATCACGCCGAGGACCTGGGATCGAATCCCACTCCCGACAAACTCGCAAAATGTGAGTTCTTCCTTCGGAAGGGAAGTAAAGCGTGGGTCCCGAGATGAACTAGCCTAGGGTTAAAAATCTCGTTAATACAGATAGAAAAAAAAAAAGTTCTTTAAACCTGCTGTTTAAAGACTCGTCTAGTATCTACTTACGTCTAGCAGTCAAAAGCAGTTACAGAGAGGCACGCAGCATTGAACTAACGCGACGCGTCTTACGTTGCCTGCAATTTGTCACTGGTTGAAGCGAAAGGAAAGAAAATCGCTAGTGATCCAACTAGCAGTGATAAAAGCATATGTTTCTAGGTTCTTCAGATGTTTGATAACATTCAATCTACATGATTGAAAAATAACGTAATATCAAGAATGATCACTCGGTTACCTCAACAATAACCAAGTCTACTTTTTGAAGTTCAAACGAACAGGTTCAATTTTACCTTCTATATCTGCTAGTGACAATCTTCACTTGCCAATATGCTTATACTATTTTCTATAATTTTTTTTTGGCTTGACTTTGATGATGAAGCTGGGCTGATTGGTGGAATACCTGTAAATAAAAAAGAAAATCGTGTACTGTTCTTTTTAATTTCACTAAGAATTTGCATCCTGTGACAGATACGTATTTCAACCTCAACTGTTAGGTCGTCTTCAGTGTCTTGTACTTGACTCGACTTACAGTTGAGGTCGAAATACGTATCTGTCAAAGGAAGCAAATTCTTAGTGGAATTAAAAGGAACAGTACTTAACACGATTATCTTTTGGCTTGACTTGCTACTCCGCATCTTCCATCAGAAATAAAACTTTCAAACTGATATGACAACCTTTCATTACAACTCGCCATCGCAAATACAGGCAATATTCGTTCGCGTTGATAAATATTGCATTGCCTGCGGTTAGAGTTAGTTGCTGAGCTGCACCGAGCCCCGTTTGGCTCACACGCACGCACCGCACATCCAATGGAGTTCACGAGCCGCTTGCAACAATGTTGCAACTAAATTGCCGGTAATGTACAATTCACCATCGCACCGCACTGCGCCGCACAGGTTATGACAGACGGGGGACGATTATGCATTTTATATGGATGGACTAGAAAACGCCGGAGACAGAACGGTTCTTGAACCGATAGCGAATGGCTATTAGTGGTACCCACCTAGCTGTGATGTAACTTGGATGTGTGAATAATTGATAGGGTTTTGGATGTGATCTAACCTATTGGGAGATACGCTTGTCGAATACAAAGGGCAATTTTGATGACATAATAGAGAGGAGGCTCTAGCCTAGAAATTTATCTGAGGGAATTGTCTGATTGGTAACATCAGGCTTAAGATTGTAATTTAATATAGGATTCTTCATCTTCTGTATGGCTCTACGTTCCCAATGGAACTTGGCGTGCCCCTCTTCAACTTTGAGAACTTCCACAGTTATTCATTAATGGGCTTAATTTGCCTGCCATTACATGAATTTGTATATTGTGAGGCAATCACAATGATACACAAGCCCAGGGAGTCGAGAAAATTTTCCCGACCGGAACGGAAACCAAGCCCACCGTCTTCAGCCTTGCGATCCATAGAGTAAAGTGGGGCAAAAGTTCGAGTGGGGCAAGAGTTTCTTTTCTCAATTCAAACTATTTCTTTCGGGTATCAAGGTTGTTCGAAGCCTTTTAGAAAAAGAGTCTTTCACTCCAAAAATTATTGAAATTGATCAATACTTCAATATTTCGAAAAGTTATGACAAATTGTTGGATTTGGATCAAAAAATTGTAACATGCCATGGTCCTTCCAACGCATGAAATGGAATTGTAATGAAATCGAATTCGATATTTTATTTTGGGGCGTAATCAGGTATATTTTGAAGATGCTTTAGCATGTATAACTTTTTGCAAAAAAGATTTGGAAATCATATTTTACACATAGTGGGGCAAAAGTTCGAATTGTGGGGCAAAAGTTCGAGTCACGTGGCAACTTTAGGTAAAAACCTAAAATTGTGCAAAATGTATATATGATCTCTAAAAATGATGGAATTAGTAAGAAAATTCGATCAAAGTTGAAAAAAAAGTTGTTTTATCTGGATTTAACGGAAAACTGCTAATTTTTGGTGTATTAAATTTAACCCTGATATGGGTAAAATCCAGATCGAACTTTAAAGTGTATTCCACTTCCAACATCAAATATTAAGTAGTTTCAGATATTCATATTACCAAAAAGTCAAAATAGTGTGCTACGGTTTGCGAAATTCCACAAACACTAGATTCGAACTTTTGCCCCAGTGGTGGGGCAAGAGTTCGAATAAGACACACACATACAAAAAGTGTTGTAACCCAAAATTGATAAGACATTTGGCGTTACTTTGCTCAGCAAAATTTTACCTCATGGATGGTAGAATCACCACACGGTATTCATTTATTTTTATCTGCTTAGATTTTTTGAAAAAAGTTGAATTTTCAACTAGGGTCGAACTTTTGCCCCACCTTACTCTAGCCATAACCACTAAACTAACTGGAGACCCTTTCATATACCTAACATGATGTCCAAATAATATTTTGAATTCTTAATTATTTTGTAGACTACTCTACAATCAATTTTAGGATTCAGATGAAATTCTTGGTGAAGTTTAGGTGAAATTCTTGGAAGCATTTGAAGATGACTCTGATCGAAGACAACTTTATCAAGAAGGCATGCAACTCTGTTGTTTTCCCATACTAACGGCATGTGAAACCGACGCCACCGCCACCTGTTGAGCTAAGGTGGTACCTTTGTATAAAAATGTAAGAGTGTATTGGTGCGAGTATGAAGATTTACACACACTACCATAAATGCTTCCACCTTAATCCGTGGAGGCGCTGCTAACAGTGACTCCCGATTTTGAGTAGTGCTGCAAGTCTTCTTGATGAAGTGGTCTTCGCTCTGATGCAGATACAGATACAGATTTAGTTTATTTGTGACAGACCGAGCTGATGATCATATTCAGCATGTTGTAAGTGTATTGTACATATAAATGTTTTGTAGGTGCTGATTTGACTAAGAAAATTGTAATGTTTCGATAAATGTTTTAGGCGTCTGAAGAGGGCTGAAGAGTAGTAAGCCGAAACGCGTAACGCGAATCATGCTGCTTTTCTTATGTCACCGAAAAGAGCCAACCCACAGAAATTAGTAAATTTCCACGGTGATCAATCCCAATCAGATGGAGCTCCACGTTGGAGAACCAATTGTAGGACCACCATGCATGAATTATATACCGTAGGCATATATTGATGAAGACCTGCAGCCGTTGAGTGTTCTCCACTGATACACACCAGGTTTCACTGGTGTATAGCAGCAGCAGCACAGATTTCACGTTCGAGTTGAAAATTCGGATTTTGGTGCGTCGACTAATCTGGTTGTTTTTCCATACATTTCTTAAACTCGCAAAAGCAGCCCTCGCCATCTTGATCCGTGCACCTATGTCGGTCTTGGTGCCACCATCGGCCGTCATTTGGCTACCAAGATATTGGAAACTTTCAACATTCTCCACTGATTGCCCAGCTACTGTAAAGCAGGAAGGGTTGACCGTGTTAACATCCAACGATTTGGTCTTGTTAACGTTGATGATAAGACCTGCCGCTGAGGAGCGATTGGCTAGATCATCGAGCTTGCTCTCCATATCAGAGTGCCGTTGAGCCAGGAGAGCCAGTTTGAAGTCATTTAGGTGCTCCATGGCAAAGAGCTGCCATAGCAATAATTTTTAAAAACAGTTCTGTAGTAATTTTTGGAGGATTTTTTAAGGAACACATTTACGACGAATATTTATAACATTTCTTCAGAACTTTTCAAAAATGAACATTTCCTAAGAACTTACGGAAGGAATATTACAAGCGTTCAGGAGGAATGATTGAAAACTTTTCAGAATAATTTTATGGAGAAATCGTTGAAAGCAACTTTGCAGGAAAATTTAAAATAAATCTCTGGACGAATCTTTGAACAAATTCATAGAGGATTGTCCTCGGAAAGTATACAAAAATCCTTGAAAGAATTTCTGGAGGAAACATTGGACCAGTTTCAGGAAGGATGCATCAAAGATTGCTTGGAGTAATTTCTGGAGTAATTCATGAGGGAATCCTCACATAAAGTTTTAAAAGAATCCCAGCAGAAATGATTCGATGAATTTTCAGATCAACTTCTGAAAAAGGGATTTTGAGAGCAATTTTCTTGAAAAACAAAATCTGAGTTTCTGTAAAAGAAATTCTTCAAAGCTGTTGGAGAATTAGAGGAGTTCTTGGACATAAATTCGGTAGAATTTCAGAAGATTCTTTGGAAAAAAAATGGAAGGAATTTTAAAAGAAACCAATTTAAGAGTTGTTTGGAAAAAACGATTGAACGGAATGGTGTAGAAATTTACGACAAAATCCACGGAGAAGATTCTGCTGCAATTTACCAACTGTAAGATGAATCCTTGGATTTTTTTCAAAGAAATTCCTGGAGAAATCCAAGGAGGAACTCTTACATTAAATCTTTGGATGACTTTCCAGAGACATCGTCTGGATATTTCTCTGAACTAAACTTGGATAAATATGTGTCTGATGAGAATTATCCTTAAATGAATTCTGGAAGAATATTTGGATTTAAAGTTTTAGATTTAGAAATTTTAAGTAAAATATGTGGAGAAATTCTTGGGACAATCTTCAAAAGTTCGAATTTTTAACATAAAAATTTCGACTTTTCTTTAGAGGAATATTTGAAAATGGAAGAACCTTGTATAAATTCCTTGAGATATCAAATCAATCATTTTTGAACAAATCTGAGGACAGATATGGGTGAAAATCCTTAATATTTTTTGGAAGGAATTCGGAAGAAATAAAAAAACCTGAAATTTAAGAATTATTTGAAAATATATTGGAAAAACGAGGAGAATCAGACATGTTTTTAATTCTTTAAACAATAAGGACTGTATCGGAAATTAACTATAAACGTTCACAATTGCCTGAAAAATAATCTGTTCGAAATAAACATAACTTGATTTTTGGAGATACTATATAAATCTCTTAAATAAAGAATGGCAGTTCTGATTTTCAAAAAATAATCATTTAATTTGGACTTTTATCTCAAAGATTGCACACATGTTTTTAAAATTTTGGACACCTCCTAAAAATTTAAAATTGCGAAAACTGTGGGAAAATATTTAATTTTTTCACTTATTTTTGCGCAAATATATTCTTTTCCAGAATGCTCATGATATAGGAAAATTATTTTTATCAAGAAAAATTTCCTCCGCAGTTTAGGGCAATTCTTAAATATGAAAAAAGGCCATTTCTCGAGGAACTCTTTTTTTATGCGTCTTCAAAGAACGATTACGCAAATAAAAAATACATAAAGCTGAAAAATTTGCATTTTTTTTAGATTGGGTATGTATTTAATTCTATTGAAGAGGTAGTTTTGCCAGAGAACGGAATTTTATAACCTCTAAAGATATTTAAAACAGAGCGTCAAAGTTCGACCAAAAAGTAGGTGTTTATTTGGGATAGACCATATTCTTAATGTTGAAGGTTTTTCTATCCAAGATAAAAATTTTAAAATTCGGTTTTGAGTGATATGTTATGTGTACATATGTAACTGCTAGTAATAATCATTATTTTCCAGATTTTTCTCCGTACAATTTTTTTTCGCTAGAGATGTTTGAAACGTTAAAAAAATTAAAATTAAAATGCTGTGTGTACAGATTGTTATTTTGTGTGGTATACTCATAGAGCCATATTTTCAATAATACTAAATATTTTCCAAATTTCTTCAAGCTGTTCTAAACTTAACTATATTGTGAAGAATTCATAGAAGAACCGGAATGAAAAGATCAACCGTGCGTCGAGATAGAGCATTTTGAATGTTTATAGTTAATTTCCGATACAGTCCTTAGACAATTTAGAACGCTTGTTAGAAAATTAAAAAAAAAAGTCATTGGTTGAAATGATCGCATCTAAGTGTAAAAAATGGATACTATATTTATTTGTTCTGAAATATATCTTAACATATTTTAGAAACAATTCGGTCAGTTTCTGAAAAAATGCAGTTGAGTAGAGGAAAGGTCTTGTCTTACATGAACCTTTAGTTGAAACATTCCATGGCGATTTTATAATAATTTATTCCATTATCCAATAAATATGTCACTGAAATTTTCACTTCAATCATGTCATAATTTTAATAAATATTCAAAAATTCCCTTTTCTCTAAATTGATTGAGCATGCAATTTTGAGGCAATGGTGTTATTATAAAGCATGATTTAACAGGCACCTGGAAGCGGATACAGGTAGTTAAAAATTGATATAGGTAGTTAAAAATAAAAAATTGGTGTGGACACCATTTTTAGTCCAATGCCACTAAACCTTTCCGAAGTACTAAGTACATAGGGATCACAACTAAATGTCTGATTGTCGGTGATTGGTTTTGAAATTTATCATTTTGTTGTTTACAACTATGCAATAATGTATGGATGTACAACTGATTTGCTCCTCAAAGCAAAAAACTAACCATGGCTCAAGAGAAAAAGCCCATCATAACTCAAAAATGTTGTCTGTTACTCCATAAAACAATAAATATTGTCACTATATCTATGATAAAAAAGAGAAAACATTTCTGGAAAAATCGCTGCTGACATTCCTTGAAGTACTGAAGAAGTCCCTGAATGCATTTTTAGAGGACTCCCTGGAGAAATATGTACATAAATGGTTATCTACAAAAACAATCTCTAAGTATTTCCAAATAAATTTTGGATAAAATCTCTTTTTGAATTTCTATAACAATCTCTGAAAGAATTCTTGAAAAATCCTCGACCTTGAATGATAATCCACTAGGGACTCAAAGGTTGATTTTCTGAAGAAAATCCTTAAGGAATACCTGAAAACCTCCAGGTTGAATTTTAGAAAGATTCTCTCAGGATATTCTTAGAAAAATTACTTGACGATTTTTTAAGAAATTTCGAGAAGATTGGCTAGAGCAACAGAAGAGCAAACCTCTAAAAATGTTCTACAAAAACTATAAGAAAATTTTGAAAATAAATCTTGTTGATATTTTTAGTACATATTCCGATTGAGTTTGAAAAAAAATCATGGAAAAAATCCTCAAGATGTCATTTGAGAAATTTATAAGAAATACAGAGATCAAAACTGAAGTAATTTCAGCAGAAATCTCTGTTTGAATATTCTGATAAAAGCACCGATAGAAATCATACAAGCATCTCCACAGGAATCGATGCAGACTTTTTTCCGAACATTCCTTACATAATTTTCAATGAAATCCCTGAGAAACGTCCATTAATTATGCTGCCACTCTTTGAAGGGGGAGGGGTGGGTTCAGCAAAGTGTAATGGCCCATACACAAATTTCAGTGATATCACTCAAAACTTGTGACTTAGTGGAGATAGGGGACTGAAAACGGGAAAATTTCCTTGAAGTCATTTATGAAGGAAGCCCTGTACTAATCAATTATGGAAATATTTTTGAAGGAATTTCGAAAAGAATCCTTGGAAAAATAATTAAAAAAGCTTTGACGAAATGCCGTAATGATTCCCTCAAAGATTTTTAGGTTTTTTCGGGAATCACTGGAGGAATTTGAAAGAGAATCAGTTGGAGATTTTTAAAAGATTCTTTGAAGGGATTTAAAAAATCCTTAGAGAGATTTTAACGAAAGTCCAAGATAGGTTTTACAGAATAATTCTTTGAGAAATTTTCAAAAAAGATTACATGCAACAATTTCCGAAACATGAAAGGAGTATTTGGGGAATTTTTTGGTAGATTCGTTGCAAGATGTTTGAAATCCCTGGAGATGATGATTAACCTGGGCTTGTTAGGGGAATATCTGTAAATAAAAAAAAAATCGCGTTAAGTACTGTTCCTTTGAATTCCACTAAGAATTTGCATCCTTTGACAGATACGTATTTCGACCTCAATTGTAAGGTCGTCTTCAGTGTCTTGTACTTGACTCGACTGGTCGACTCGACAGTCGAGTCAAGTACAAGACACTGAAGACGACCTTACAGTTGAGGTCGAAATACGTATCTGTCAAAGGATGCAAATTCTTAGTGGAATTCAATGGAACAGTACTTAACGCGATTTCCTTTTTTTTCCCCTGGAGATGTTTTTTTTTTCAAAGAATCTCTTATCAAATTTCTGCAGCAATTCCAAATTCAAAAAGAGTCCATTGATTAATTCCTTAAAGAATTTTCGGAATATTTGCTTAGAATCTCCAGAGGAATTTTTGGATTCTTTCAAAATAGTCGCTGGAGGATTTTCAAAAGAATCCATGGAGGATTTACTGGCAACATTATGGGAAAATTTCTGAAGAAATTTTTGGAAGAATTTCCGAAGCGATCCATAAAAGATTTTCCAGAGATCTCTGAACGAATTTATGAAAGAAATTCTCAAATATTAAAAACAAATTCGTACTAGGACTTTCAGTAAGAATTCCTGGCAGATTTTCTTGAATTTAAAGCCCTGGTAAATTGTATAAACGAATCCATTTAATACTGTTCAATGGAATTACTTGTAGAGAGTCTGGAGGGAATTTAAGACTTATTTTACAAGAAATTCCTGGAATACTTCCAGAAAGCATCTCTGAAAGAAATTCATGGAAAATTTTCTGAGCATTCTTTTAAAAAAAATCAAAGGTAATCTTAAACATTTTAAGAAGGTATGGAGAAATTTCTGGTGCAATATTTAAAAAAAAAAAGGTTTTTGAAAAATTTCGGCAGGAATGCTCAGTGCAACTTCGTAAGAAGTTGAAGGAGTGACTGTGAATATTTCCGGAAGAATCTCTTGGTACACTTTCGAAACAGGAATTTCTGTACGAGTTTTTCTCATTTTTTTTTGTTGAACTTGAGAAATTTTTTTGAAAAAAAGTCCAGGGTAATTCCTATATAAATCTTTGGTTATACGTCTAATAGAAAACTCAAAGAATTCCAAGATGCGTTTTAGTACAAATTCATGGAGGAGTTTCTGTAATATTTTTAAAGTAATCCTGGGAAAATTTTCTGATTCTGTCGAAGAATTTATGAAGGAGTTTTTAAAAGATTTTCTAAAGAAAACTAGAAGAATTTCTGCAGGGTTTTCCCAAGGAATTCCTATAGAACTGTTTATAAAATATCTAGAGTTATTACTGAAAAAAATTGTGCGAAATAAAAGAAAAGTATTCCTGAATAAGCTCGAATGAAAATTATGTAGAATCCCTCCCAAGTAACACACTTGTCACGGAAGAGTCACGGCGGCGCAGATTTTTGTTGTGCAGAAGTCACCGTGACTTACTTCTAACAAATAAACAGTTACTTGCTAGAAGTAAGTCACAGTGACTTCTGCACAACAAAATCCTGCGCCGCCGTGACTCTTCGGTGACAAGTGTGTTACTTGGGCTGGAGGAATATCTAGAACAATGTTTGATGAAAATTTACAAATGCATGAATGTGGGAAATTATCAAAATTGCGAGGGAATTTCTGGGAAAAAATTCGATGGAATCTCTGGCGGAGTCTACGCGGTGATTTTTAACGGTTTTTCCGAAAAAACAAACCCCAGTAGAACCACCGAAGCTACTTCAAAAGCTCCACCAATAAAAGGATTAAAAAAATATTTAAGTATTTATTGAAGACTTTCCCGCATTTCATTAAATATTGTTCAAAGAATTCACATCTTGCATCCCACAGGGCGGATTCCCGAATAAACTGATACGATTGATCAAGGCGACTATGGATCGAGTAATGTGCGTAGTTCGAGACACTCTCGAGTTCCTTCGAATCTCGCAGAGGGTTAGGGCAAGATGATGGTCTTTTGTGCTTGCTGTTTAACATTGCTTTAGAGGGTGTAATAAGGAGAGTGTTCAATTTCAATGATTTTCACGAAGCCCGTTCAGCTAGCGGAACGGAAAATTCGACTAAAGAATAAGCTAGGCGAATGGGATTTTTGTTTCCACCCCTGTTGGGGAAATTAAGCCACTGCGTCCAATAGGCTGAACTTTTGTGGCATGGGCGAATGGGATTAGTCATTAATGTGTCGAAAACAATGTACATAATGGCAAAGGGCTCCTGGGAAGAATCACCTCGTTCGCCACCCCGAATTTCTATCGACGGTGATTAAATCGAGGTGATTGAAGATTTCGTGTACTTGAGCTCGCTGGTGACCGTCAACAACAACACCAGCAGAGAAAATCAAATACGCATTGTGGCAGGAAATTGAACTTACTTTGGATTCCGCAAAACACTACGATCGAACAAAGTTCGCCGTCACACGAACTTAACTATCTACAATGCGCTGATAAGACCGGTAGTCCTATATGGGCACGAAGCATGGACCCTACGTGCAGGGGACCAACGCGTCATTGGAGTTTTCGATCGGAAGGTGCTGCGTACCATCGGCGGACTGCAGATGGAACACGGTGTGTTGAAACAGGATTATTATCGCACTTTCATGAACCTAAAATATTTTTTCGTTATAAGTTTGCCTTAGCTGTATGTATTAAGATTCTGGAGGTTAAAAAATCTTTCATCGGGGAAAATTAAAATAAATTTGATTTTAGTAGTTTACCACTTTTCCCATATGATATGGTATTACGCAAATCTGATGAACCTAACCTCCGCTAGAAAAAGTCCCCTTTCTATTAATTATATGAAACCATTTAGAGAGAAACGAAAGTAAAAGTCTTGACAACGAGTTTAAATTTGTTTGGCGTTCGTTTTATGTGTCCAGCCCACTACAGTCTGCCGAAAGTCATAAATCATAAAAGTCTACATTCCTTCCATTTGTCTGGCACATAGAAATTTGTAATGGAGGTAAACAAATACTTCCCATTAGTGCGACTCATACATTTGAGGAAGCGCTATACACCTGTGACTCATACCATTTGCAGCACATACTCTTCATGTGGTAATTTGCCTGTAATGATGGGTATTAGTTGCACATACTTTGCATGCCAAACCTTAACCATGTAACGATGCACCTAAATGACGATCACACGGCCACGAAAGATGCTTCGATTGGGTAATCATTAAACAAATATGGTAACTTAATCACGCGAATTTTTTAACATTCATGTTAACTGTAAATTAACTTGTTTTGAGCTAGTTTAGCAGAAATACTCATAACTTTTCGAATATAATAACAACTTTTATGTATATTGTGCTCTGATTTATTTTATAAGTTATTTTATGCTTCATTTCGGAATCATTGGATATATTTAGATTGCTAAATAGTTATAACACATATAATATGGTTGGAAGGTATCGAGTGTACGGGTGACTTTTTAATTCGTTTTTATCACGTTCTGCAAGGACAAGTGACATTTCTCCCCAAACTGAATCTTCGACAACTCACTTTGCAAAAATGAAGGGATTTTACTTGGGAGAAAGAAACTTTATTTTATGCAGTCATAACATTGAAACCATTAAAATGCATGAAGTTTTTATCAATACCAAAGTGTTTTATAAAATAAAACTACAGATAAACCAGACGAACATAGAAAAAAATCACTGGAGACTACCATTTATTGAAATTCATCAGATAACTTGCAAATTGATATGTTTCCAATATATTTTAGGCTTATACTATAAGATGTCATTCACATTGACATATATTAAGCATGCATTGCATTCGGTTAATTCTTAATTAAAATTAGGATGTTTTGGAAAAGATTTTAAAACAATTTGTATAATTATCCTTGACCAAATCATTGTTTGATAAAAAAAACTGTTATGACATTCAAATTGCTTATCATGACCAGATAATATCACGTTAACCCGGTGTTTCTTCTTACCCCACCCGTTTTAACTTGGCCCAGTGTGCCTTATTTTAAACCAAATGTTGAATAATCATTTTTGGATGCATTAACATAATATGACAACGCCAATCTTATGTATTTTGCGTCAACTTTTTGTTATTTGAGACTCAACAGCCCACTTAACTAAACGACTTAACTAAAGGTATCATTTTGGAAGTAATAAGGAAAAAGGTTTTTGAAAATTTTAAGATTTTGTATGGACAAAAGTCCTCAACAGATCAGAGGCAGAACTTTTACAAATGAGTCATGCGCGCTCAGTATAGCCGACTAATACTTTTTGGCAAATATCCATGTGGATGTGGTTTGACATGCAAAGTATGTGCAACTAATACCCACCATTACAGGCAAATTACCACATGAAGAGTTTGTGCTGCAAATGGCATGAGTCACAGGTGTATGGCGCTTCCTCAAATGTATGAGTCGCACTAATGGGAAGTATTTGCTTACCTCCATTACAAATGTCTATGTGCCAGACAAATGGAAGGAATGTAGACTTTTATGATTTATGACTTTCGGCAGACTGTAGTGGGCTGGACACATGAAACGAACGCCAAACAAATTTAAACTCGTTGTCAAGACTTTTACTTTCGTTTCTCTCTAAATGGTTTCAAATTTATTAATAGAAAGGGACTTTTTCTAGCGGAGGTTAGGTTCATCAGATTTGCGTAATACCATATCATATGGGAAAAGTGGTAAACTACTAAAATCGAATTTATTTTAATTTTCCCCGATGAAAGATTTTTTAACCTCCAGAATCTTAATACATACAGCTAAAGCTAACTTATAAGGAAAAAATATTTGAGGTTCATGAAAGTGCGATAATAATCCTGTTTCAACACACCGTGTGGAAGACGAGACTTAGAGAAGACGAATGAACCACGAGCTGCAACAGTTACTGAGAAAACCAACCATCGTCCACAGCCCGAAAATCGGGAGGCTACAGTGGGCGGGTCATTTAATCAGGATGTTGGACAGCATCCCGACTAAAATGGTTCTTGAGAGTCATCCGACCAGTACCAGAAGACGTGGTTTGTTGCGAGCGTTGCGTTGGATCGATTGGAGGAAGATCAGCGGACCCTTCGCAGGGTGCGGAATTGGAGACACACAGCCATGGACCGAGTAGATTGGAGCCGACTACTATGTACAGCAGAGGTCACTCAGACCTTAGTTCTCCCACAGAGTGGAGAAACTGAACTGTATTGGATCTGGGACCATTGAGGCACTTGCTGTTATAACTCAGTGAACTTCAAACCAATTGACTGAAATTTTTGTATACTGTCCATATCTCACCGTGTTCCAAAAATCAAGTCAATTTTTTCAAAATTGATTGATTTATAGCAGCGTGCCCAAAAAAAGGTCCCCTGCTCAAATTTTCCCAAAAACTCGATTTTCTTCTCACGATTGTGAAAAAGAGCAAAAGCAAATTGCAAAAAAGCACATCCCCCTTAGGACTGGAAAATGCAACTGCCCAATAAGTGAAACTTGGTAAACTCTTTCCAGGAGCAGTTTTATTACAGCTTCTTGAGCACTCATTTGTAGGAAATATTTGTGCAGCTTACCGTACGTTTTCACCCGAGACGCCCCCGAGAACCAAGGAAACGAAGTAATCCACCGAGGATATTTCTGCAATCATTCAACTTGATACACATACTTACTGGCGGCGCTCGCCACCGGAGAAAATCCACATGAGTGGATTCTCCCGCACTCGGGTCCCTCTGGTCTTCGGGCTCGAGTTGACTGGGATCCGATAGCAGGCAGAGCGATTACGATCCTTTCCGGCACTGCCCCACCCAGCCACCAATATACTGGAACTCTCCGGCTACTGGATGGAAACATACCAACAACGAGCAGGATGAAATGTCATGGAAAATAAATTGAGAGAAAAGAGTGGCTACCCTGGGATAAGGATGATGGGACAATTTCTGGAGGAAAAAAAATGAAATACCGTCCCTAATGAGACTTCAGAGGATGCATATTTGGTTGCGACTATCAAGTTTTTTTCCTTGTTCTCGTCGACGTCGCCGTCACCGTCATCTATTTCTCTCGCTTGGGGAGGCACAACATTGATGATATGGGATGCCTCCGAAATGTGTCACTGTGGCATTCGATGGGTCTAATGGGTCGTTATTTCTTTATTTGGTGGCCGGATCCGAACAAGTGAAATTGACCGTTAGAACGATCAAATTTTTTGCCAATTTGATTAACAGGATGTCGAGTTTTGCTCGTTCCAGGTATAGCCGTTGTTATGCTGGAAGGTATGCAGGAGCAGAGATGAACAGAATTCTATTAGACCAGTGGTTTTCCAGCGGGGACGAGCTTATCTACTAGGGAGTTTTATCAACAAATTTCATTAAAGGTTTTTTTTTTTAATTACAAAATCTGGAACTGAAAACCAAGACCAATGAGAGAAAAATGGATATGTATAGATGTCCGTAGTTACTACTCCGCGATTGATCAGAATAATCAAAATAGCACACGAAATTAACAAACGGAGCTGAAGAGTAACATATTATTTCTTAACATATTCTATGTTCACCTTCGAGTACTTAAAATATTCATGGTGATAATCGGGAAGGAAGAGAATATCATTGTTTCGTTCGTTGGTAACCAAGATCATCTCTGCGTCTCCACGGATGTTACGGAAGAAATTTTAGTTAGATGATTTTCACTTTGGTAAGACGTTCACCGTTTAAGAGGGTGGGGGTCTAAGAAAGTGTGACACTCCATGTATTAGGTATACGAGAAAGCGAGACAGGGGGGAGGTGGTTGCTCCATCACTGAACGAATGCGAAATTTAAATATGAGCCACAATCAAGCAACAAACTAACACATTCCATTTGATTTGGTTTACTGGCTCATGTGAAGAAATAGCTTAAGTTAGAATTCACAAATATAAAGAAATTAAAAAAAAAATACTGGCTTAGAAGGTATGACAATTCAAAAAATAGATGTCTCAAATTAGGGCATTTTTTTATTACCGTACGGATTTTCATAAAACTTTTTCCACAGGCAGGGCTCATGGATATATGAACAAAAAAAAAAATGAAAAAAATCAGGGTTGCCTATTTTCCCGGAAAACTCAGATGGAAATTCTTTGTTTTTCCCTGGCACTACTTACTTTGAAAAATAATAACTCAAGTACAAAGCATCATAGAAACAAAGTTTTTTTTAGAAAATGATAGCAAATCCAAAAAATATGAACTGGAAAAAGTTTTCCATAGTTGAGAAAATTCGTTAAGAAAAGACGGAAAAACAATGCCCGAACACGTAAAAAAATATCAAACAAAAATTTTTGAGAAGGTAATTTCGTAAGCTTTGATCGCTGAAATTTTTTTGATTCCTGAGAAAATTAGCTTTCATTTTCATTTAAAACTTTGTTTCTGCGATGTTTTGTTCTTGAGTTATAATTTTTCAAAGAAAAGTTTTTTTTAATGTGTATTTTAATTTAACGTTTGCATTAAAAAAATGGACTTTTTTCGCCCATTTTTCATGAAGTTGTTTTATACTAAAGAGTCATATTTAAATAAAATTCTCCGATTTTACAACTTGTTTACTATTTCCATTCCAATTTTCATAACGATATATGCATTAATTGTGGAGTTATTCCAATAAATGTGATACCATGTTGAAAAATTTCATGTTATTCCCAATGATTTTCTACTGAGGGCATACATTGCATTGCCGTGTACCTCTGTGCTCCATTGAGATAAAATTGCTCAAAAATTTGAATTTGTTTTTGTATATATGAAAAACTTAGATGATTGTGATCATTTCACATTATACTGAGACTTTGAAGTAGGGTGACGGTCACATCATATTTCTTTTTGGGTAACAAAATTTCCTTTAAAAAATTGGTAAACTATTGCATCAATTGCACCAAATGTTCACGAGAGATATAGTTATTCATTCGGGAACATAATAGGGGTGATTATATTCTGTTTTGACATGGCTCTCCAACTATGTTTAGCATGATAAAATTATAAGTCGAAATTTGCTGTTTTTTGACACTTGGGGCAACATGGAATTCTTATTTCTCAAAAGCTTCTCGATTTCTCAAAAGCTTCTCGAAGTGTTAATTGATAAGAAGAAGTGAAATAAGGATTATACGCAACTAAATATGTAATAGTTTTCATAGACATATAGCTCAAAACGGTAAAAATATCGAAAAATATGCCAACACGCTTGTTTTCGACTACTGTAACCAACATCCTCACTAACTTTAATAAAACTGCGTTTAAAGGTCTGTACCAATTTTTTTAGCATATCCAATAGATGCTGTTAGTAAACAAAAATAACAACTTGTTTATATTTAGCTTATACAATTTTCAGCTCACTTCGAAAAAAGTCCATTTTTTTAAATGCAAACGTTAAATGCTAATGCTACACTGTTCAAAGAAAAGGCTTATATGGTATATTTGGACATTTTTCAACAAAATTGGCCATAACTCAAAAACGAAAAAAAGAGCATTCCAAAAATTTCAACGATTAAAGCTTATAAAATAACCTTCTAAAAAAAAATTTGTTGCGTTCGGGCATTGTTTTTCCGGCTTTTTTTTACGAATTTTCTCAACTGTGAAAAATTTAATGGAAAACTTTTCCCAGTTTATTTTTTTTTCCGAGAAAATTTGCTTTCATTTCCTAAAAATAACTTTGATTCTTTGATGCTTCGTTCTTGAGTTATGATTTTTCAAAGTAAGTACTGTCAGGGGGAAACATAGAATTTTCACCTTGGTTTTTCGGCAAAATAGGCGACCTTTAATTTTCTCAATTTTTTTTTGTTCATATATTCATGAGCCCAGCCTGCGGAAAAATGTTTATGAAAATCAGAGACCCTTCGGCCCAAACCCGTACGGTAATAAAGAAAATCCCCAATAGTTTCATAATCTATCTGGTTTCAGTGTTTTATCCATGAAAACTGTATTATTTTAGGTTTATAAGGAAGACTTTGCCTAATGACTGTTATATTACAACTGCTGTGCTAGAAAACTTGTCATAATTCCAAAAATAATTCAGGTTTCGGTATGAATAATATAAGGCCACTTGAATGACTGAATTGTAGATCCAAAAAAAGATCACAGGATATATTTTTTCATAAACATTACTCTGAATAAAATTATGCTTTGAATATGTAAATGGACAAAAAAGCTATTAGTTTTTTATGGTCTTGTTTTTTTTTATCTAGTTCATTTATTTGGGGCTCAATCGCGTATAACGCTTTACGGAGCCGAGGATCTTTCTTTGTACTTAATAGTATACATTATACAGAGTAATAACTTTTTAATGATATCTGTTAGTAATGGGTGGAAGCCAGGGTACTCGTGGCAGCTCGAGGTTAGAAGGTCACATTTTGAGGGATGGACAGGGTAAGGATTGGGCCAAAGGTTTCACTGCTGCTCATCCGGGGGTGAATCGCATCTTGCTAGCGTATTCGGTGCCTTGTGGTGTTGGTACCAACTTGTTGTGGGACTTGGTTTTCCGAATGGCCAGGAGCAGCTTGGTAACACAAAGAGGACAAAACAGAGAAAAAAAAACTAGAGAAGAAAACACAAGCAAATTAAACTTTTATACCAGCAGAGCGAAGAAAGTCGAAAATACATCCCATGTATGTGACATCGCGGGACCCCAACACATCTCTCACAAGAACAAAGGGTTGTCTACCTCGGGCCTCAAGGGTATCCAAAAGTAGCGCTCTGGAGGCGTCATTATCCGGGCATTGCCAAACTACGTGGTCGATGTCATCATAACCGGAACCGCACTTAGTACAAACATTGCTCAACGCGAGGTTAATCCTGTGTAAATGCGCGTCTAGCGAGTAATGGTTGGACATAAGTCTTGACATCACGCGAATGAAATTGCGACTTACATCCAGACCATACCACCATACTCGCAAAGAAACATTAGGAATAATGGAATGTAACCACCGTCCCAGCTGGCCATCTCGCCAATCATTTTGCCAACTTTGAAGAGAACTCTGGCGAACAAAATGGAAAAATTCATCATGTGAAATTCTTCTATCATAGATCTCACCTTCCTGTGCGCCCACCTTTGCGAGAGAGTCCGCCTTCTCATTGCCATAAATTGAGCAATGTGAGGGGACCCATACAAAGGTAATCTTGTATGATCTTTCGACCAGTGCACCCATCTGCTCCCTTATTTTTGTAAGAAAGTAAGATGAATGTTTTACAGGTTTCATCGACCGGAGTGCCTCAATCGAACTAAGGCTATCCGAGAAGATGAAGAAATGGTCTACGGGCATGTTGGAAATCATCCCCAAAGCGAAGTTGATTGCTGCCAGCTCAGCCACATAAACCGAACAAGGTTCCTGAAGTTTGCGGAAGGCGGTAAAATTTTCATTGAAGACACCGAAACCAGTGGATCCATTTATGCGAGACCCATCAGTGAAGAATCTCTTACAGGAATTGACATGTTGGTACTTTTCGTTAAAAATACGAGGAATAGATATACATCGAAGTTGATCTGGTATTCCATGAATAGCTTGTTTCATGGACAGATCGTATTTAACAGAGGAACTGTCATTAGTGAAGTGTACACGGGGAGGATTATAACTTGGTAGGCTTATGTCAGATGACATGTAGAACAGATAGATTCTCATGAATTTTGATTGAGTGTTCAGACTGAGCATTTCTTCGAAGTTTTCAATGACAAGTGTGTTGCTCACTCCACACTTGATAAGTAACCTTAGCGAGAGCTCCCAGAATCGGTTCTGGAGAGGTTTCACCCCTGCCAGGACCTCTAGGCTCGCATTATGCGTTGAGTGCATACAGCCGAGAGCAATACGCAAACAACGGTATTGAATTCGTTCCAACTTTATTAGGTGGCAGTTTGCTGCTGAGTGGAAGCAGAAAGAGCCATACTCAATAACAGAGAGAATAGTCGTTTTGTAAAGTTTTATGAGGTCTTCCGGGTGAGCACCCCACCATGTTCCGGTAATTGTGCGTAGAAAATTGATCCTTTGTTGACATTTTTGCACCAAATACTTGATTTGGGTACCCCAAGTGCCTTTTGAATCAAACCAGACCCCAAGGTATTTCGAAGTCAAAGACTGGTCGATTTCTATTCCCAAAAGATTGAGTTTCAGTTGGGCTGGGTTCCGCTTTCTAGAAAACACAACCAATTGAGTTTTTTGCGGAGCAAACTCGATCCCCAAATCTCTTGCCCAGATTGACAGATTATTTAGAGAATTTTGCAATGGTCTTTGCAATATTTCTGCATGTGGGCCTTTTAGAGAAACCACAGCATCATCTGCAAGTTGTCTTAGCGTGCATTGTCCTTCCAAGCAACTATCAATGTCTTTCACGTAAAAATTATAAAACAAGGGACTTAAACATGAGCCTTGGGGTAGGCCCATGTAACTAATTCTGGAAGTTGTCAGTTGTCCGAGATTGAAACTCATATGTTTTTCTGACAACAAATTATACAAGAAATTATTTAAAATTCCTGGTAGTCCACTATTGTGCAGTTTTTCTGACAATATTCCTATGGAAACTGAATCAAAGGCGCCCTTAATATCCAAGAAAACTGAAGCCAGTTGCTCCTTTTCCGCAAAGGCCAGTTGAATATCTGTTGAAAGCAACGCTAGACAATCGTTTGTTCCTTTGCCCTTGCGAAACCCGAACTGTGTATAAGCTATTTTACGAGACGTGCTACCGATGGGCCGCTCATTGTTATTGTTTACATTTGATGTTTTTGTTTTCGCGAAAAGTAGCATAACATGTGGTGAGCCCCAATCAGATTTTTGCTGACAGAAATGTTTTGATTTCTAATGTGGCATTTATCAATCCCCCGAGGTGCATGATATCACTAGCAGATAAAAAAAACCTCCCCACGGTCTACAGATATTGATTATAGTGGGCGGATTGACGCATTTTTGCAGATGAATGAACCCCGTTTATTTGATGGGCCTGTGTCACATGTTATGCTAGCGAAAATGTAAATAAATGGGCCCAGCGGTTGGACTTCAAAACTGGAAAACATTCAAAAAACAGCTGATTTGAAACGTCTCATAAAATGCCTTATTTGAAAGCAAGTTATTCGATTCGACCCAATGATCGAGTCGTGATAGGATCATTTTTTCCAACAATTTCCTTAAACATGATAACATAGCAATTGGGCGGTATGAATTATGATCAGACGCTGGTTTACCAGGCTTTTGAATAGCTATTACTTTGACCTGTCTCCATTCATGCGGAACGATGTTGTTCTCCATGAATGAGTTGAACAGGTCCAGTAATCGTCTTTTCGCGATATCTGGGAGATTCTTTAGAAGATTGAACTTGATCATATCGCGTCCCGGAGCGGAATTGTTTGATGAAAGAAGAGCCATAGAAAGTTCCAGCATAGTGAAGGGTCTGTCCAGAGAACCGTCTCTTGGGGATGTTTCCCAAGAAATCGGTTGTGCTGGGACTGAGTCTGGGCAGACCTTTTTCGCGAAGCTGAATATCCAACGGTTGGAGTATTCGTCACTCTCATTAGAAGAAGAGCGGTTTCGCATGTTGCGAGCCACTCTCCAAAGCGTTGTCATTGAAGTTTCTCTTGAGAGACCCTCAATGAAGTGTCGCCAATAACTACGCTTCTTCGCTTTCAGCAGGTTTCTCAACTGTCTTTCGAGCTTTGCGTACTCTTGATAAAGATCTGAGGTACCGTGCCTACGAAAAGTTTTGAAAGCATCAGATTTTTTAAGATACAACTGGGTGCAATCATCATCCCAGCCTAGTGTGGCTGGTCTTCTTTTGAAGGTTGCACTTGGAACACGTCGTTTTTGTGATTCTAATGCACTCTTATATATCAGTTCAGACAGGAATCGATACTCATCCAAAGGTGGGAGGGTTTTATGGTCTTGTAAACCATATTTGCCAAGAATTGAATGTCGCAACTTGTTTTGAGTATATATCTGATGTTTAAAATTTTGTTTCTTGTAGAAATACCAGCCCATAAGCTGTGAAATTTGCAAGTGTCGATGAGCATTGGTTTGTGCAGAAGAAAATGGCATGAACTACACTACCTACCTTGATACCTTGTTGGCTACAAAGTAACTTTACTCCAATGCCGAGCGTATAGTAGAGCTCCATCTTCGTCGGTCTTGGGCGATGTTCCTCCAGTTTCCCCGAACGTGTAGGGATCGTAGATCTTCTTCAACCGCGTGCAGCCAGCGAGTTCGCGGCCGTCCACGAAGTCGCCTACCTCTACCGGGTTCTCTGCTGAATATTGTTTTCGCTATTCTTTCTTCCGACATTCGCACTACGTGTCCAGCCCACTGAAGTCTGCCGTATTTTATACGTTTCACAATATTTGCATCTTCGTACACTTGGTACCGTAAACCGGGGTCAAATTGATCTTCGGGTCGAAATGGATCAGACGTTTTTCAGTTAGGTTGAGCATATTTTACATAGTTTCTTTTTATGTATTGTGCTGTTGGAAACAGATACTAAACGATATTTGCATCAAAACTATTTAAAGTACACTATATTCAATAGAAAAACGTCTGATCAATTTCGACCCGGAGATCAAATTGACCCCGGTTTACGGTACAACTCGTGATTCATGCGTCTGCGCCACACTCCATTTTCTTGTTTCCCACCGAGAATTGTCCGCAGCACTTTGCGCTCAAAAACTCCAAAAGCTTTTCGGTCTACCTCCTTTATCGTCCACGCTTCGTGACCGTAGAGGGCAACCGGAAGAATCAGCGTCTTATACAGAGCGAATTTTGTTTGCGTTTGCAAGTTATGCGTAGCCAGCTTAACGCAATCCGTAAAAGGCCCTATTCGCAGCTGCAATACGCCTTTTCACTTCACGGGAAACGTCATTGTCACATGTCACAAGTGTTCCAAGATAAACAAATTCTTCAACAACTTCAAACACTTCTCCATCAATCACTACCTCAGCACTAACACCACTAGGCCTGCTTCTGTCTCTACCCGCTATCATGTACTTCGTCTTGGTAGAGTTAATCGTCAAGCCTATCCTCGCTGTCTCTCTCTTCAGAGGAGCATAAGCTTCCTCCACTGCCCTACGATCGATGCCGATGAGATCAATATCGTCCGCAAAACCGAGGAGCATGTGCGACCGTGTGATGATAGAGCCATTCCTCTGCACGCCTGACCTCCTAATCGCTCCTTCGAGTGCAATGTTGAACAATAAATTTGAAAGAGCATCCCCCTGCTTCAATCCATCCAAGGTCACAAACGACGTAGACACTTCGTCCGCGATCCGAATACTTGATTTTGATCCATCCAGCGTTGCGCGTATCAGCCTAATTAGTTTCGCCGGAAAACCATATTCTGACATTATCTGCCAAAGCTCATTTCTTTTCACTGAATCGTACGCTGCTTTAAAATCAATGAACAGATGGTGAGTCTGCAAGTTATATTCCCGAAATTTATCTAGGATCGTCCGCAGGGTAAACATTTGATCCGTCGTTGATCGGCCCTCACGAAAACCAGCCTGGTATTCGCCGACAAAGGACTCCTCAAGAGGTCGCAGTCTGTTGAACAGGACACGCGACAGTATCTTATACGCCGAATTTAAAAGGGTAATCCCTCTGTAATTGGCACACTCCAGTCTGCGCCCTTTCTTGTAGATTGGGCATATGAGGCCATCCAACCAACTGGTGGGCAATTCTTCATCCTCCCAAATCTTTATAATAATCTGATGGATTGATTGATGTAGCTGCTCGCTTCCGTGCTTAAGAAGTTCGACCGGGATCTCGTCCTTCCCAGCAGCCTTGCTGTTTTTCAGCTCCTTAAGGGCCTTTTTAACCTCATCCAGTGTTGGTGGTTCCACTGCTTGACTGTCATCCATTATGTTAATCCTGTTCCTGGGTGCTCCTTCGCTGCTACCATTCAACAAATCTTCAAAGTGCTCCTTCCACCTGGCTGCCACCATTGTTTTGTCTGTCAGCAAATTTCCTTCCCGGTCATTGCACATGACGGGCACTGGCGCAGTCTTGTGCCGCGCGCCATTGACAGTTGCATAAAATCTCCGCATATCGTTCCTGTCCATACTTTCCTGCGCTTCAGCAATAACACTCTCTTCGTGTTGCCGTTTTTTTCTGCGGTGGATTCGTTTCTTTTCTGCTCTTGCAACCCTGTACCGCTCTCTGTTCTGCCGGGTACCGGCCACTAGCATTCGACTTCTGGCGGCATTCTTTTCGTTCGTCGCTCGTTGGCAGTCCTCGTCAAACCAACCATTACGTTGGCGTCGCTGAGCGGTACCAATCACCTCTTGCGCTGTTGTTGTCACTGCTTCGTGGATACTTCCCCATAAGCTGTTGACATCTCCAGATCCGTTGGTCTCTCCTATCCTCTCGTCTAGCTTCTGATGGTACTGTGCAGCAACCCCTTCGGCTGACAAGCGCTGGATATTGAAACGCATCGTCCTGTTGTTTCTTGAACTCGTGACGCTGGATAATCGCGCCCGAATTTTAGCGGCTACAAGATAATGATCCGAGTCGACGTTCGGGCCTCTGTAGGACCTCACATCTATGACGTCCGAGAAATGTCGCCCGTCGACCAGCACGTGGTCTATCTGGGAGCAAGTGTCACCACTCGGGTGTCGCCAGGTGTGTTTTCGGATATTTTTACGTGCGAAGTAGGTACTGCTGATTGCCATCCCTCTAGCAGCAGCGAATGTCACAAGGCGCAGACCATTATCGTTGGTAACAGAATGAAGGCTTTCCGTTCCAATGACAGGCCGAAAGAAACTTTCTCTGCCGATCTGCGCATTTGCATCTCCGATGACTATTTTGACATCTTGTTTTGGGCACTCTCCGTAGGCCTTATCAAGGCTCTCATAGAACTCATCCTTCATGTCATCGGGTTTGTCGTTCGTTGGCGCATAGATGCTGATCAGGCTGTAGTTGAGGAACTTGCCCTTCATCCTCAACACACAGATTCAGTCGCTTATCGGCTTCCACCGAATAACTCGCTTCATCTGCTTCCCGATCACTATAAAGCCAACTCCGCGTTCTGCCTTATCGCCGCCGCTGTAGTAGATGTGGGCTTTAGGACATTTGGTCGAATGCCATTTGGTCGAATGACGTTTGGTCGAATGACATTTGGTCGAAAGTACATTTGGTCGAACGGACATTTCGTCGAATGGACATTTGGTCGAAACCCATTTTGTGGAAGAAGAAGCATATGACATTTAGTCGAACGGACATCTGGCACTATTCGATTAAAAGACATTTGAGTGGAAAATAACATTCTAGATTTCAGTATCATAATATATATGTTCCATACTGAACTTATTTTTTTTTGTCGGGATTTTAACCACTGCAACCATTACTGTGGTCTATTGTGGTAACTGAACTTATTTAGTTGTATAGCAATTTAATCGTATTTAATAATATGAAACATTAAAAAGCAAATATTTTAGTGCAGTGTAGTTTTCGTTGGCATAGTTGAAGTAGTTGATTTTCCATCGAAGATTTCTCCTTATTTCATTATTTATCTCCTCCTCGGCTCTTATTTCAAGTTTCATCATTTCATTGCGTTTTTGTGTAGAACATACTGGCTTTTCCATCAAAGGTTTCTCCTTCTTTTCTACATATCCTGTTCTTTCAGGTTTGTTATTTGTACTGAGAGTGGACATTATGGTTGTTATTCTTTTTATCAATGATTTTTCCTTCTTTTGAACATAGGCTATTCTTTCAAGTTTTGTATTTCTACTGTGTTTGAATGTAATAGCTGCTGTCTTTTTATAGTGTATTTTTTCTTCTTTGAAACATAGGCTATTCTTTCATGTTTAATCATTTCATTGTGTTTTCCTGTATCAATTGCTGAATGTTTTAGAAGAAATTTCTCCTTTTGAACACAAGCTGCTCTTCCGCTTGGTATTTAGATCTTATAGCTGCCGACTTTTTCATCAGAGTTTTTTCCTTCTTTCAAACATTGGCTGTTCTTTAACGCAGTGCTGCGTTTGAATCGAACGCGAGCCAAGATGCTAATCAAGAGGGCTTTTCAGATACCGAAATCTATAATATTATTTTACACTCAAATCTCTTTTCATCAGTTAGTGCCTTACGACCAGATGTCAATTCGACGAATTGTCCATTCGACTAAATGTCATATGCTACTTCTTCCACAAAATGGGTTTCGACCAAATGTCCATTCGACGAAATGTCCGTTCGACCAAATGTACTTTCGACCAAATGTCATTCGACCAAACGTCATTCGACCAAATGTCCTTCGACCAAATGTCATAGATCCGTAGATGTGGTACTTGAATGAAGTGTTGGCGATGGGATCCACCGCTCGGAATTCGCGTTCTCCAGTTTTGGGCCAGTGTATCTCCTGGATAGCAGCCACATTAACGCCGACATTCTGCAGTTCACGAGCCAGGAGCCCAACACGTGCGGGTTCATTCAAAGTTCTCACGTTCCAAGATCCGACTTTCCAATCGTTGTCCTTTATTCGTTGCCGGGTCTGTTGCCGTTGAATCAATCCGTTTACTCTACTATTGCTTTTCTGGGTGTTTGAAGGTTTTCAGCAGGCTACCTTACCGGGGCCGCGCTGCCTACATTACGTTGAAGGGGCTGCCTTCTTAGGTATAGCTGACGCAATACAGCATTTCATACTCAGCCGCTGGATGCCAGAACAGACGCTGTTTGAGCCGCACCTCCTTGGTGAACAGACGCTCGGGACGTACCTCCTCAATCTAGCTGAAGTCAGAAGGACAACAGTGCCCAGGCTGCACTACCAGCTAAGCACACAACTCTTAGCTGGCGGTCTTTGTCATTGTTTGACCCGTGGAAGCATGAGGTAGGAACTTGTGAGGACCAGAGCTATGTTGGACGCTCTCCTTATCGACTCACCGTTTTGCAGCCCGGCATGAACTACACTATCAGATCAAAATTTCTTCTAAAAGAAATAAAAACTGCATGTTTTATATTATTTTTGTACAAACTATGTACAATACATAAGCTTCATTTGCTTCTTACATCATTTTTTTTCTAGATCATGATGTACCGATTTTAAAGTGCGCAGGATTTAGGGGAGTTGAAAACAATACACTGCAAAATTACTATCCTTTAAGTTGCAAAAAAAATAAAATTTATTATGAAAAAAATTGAAATAAAAACATTTTAAAAACATTTTAAATATTTTTAAAACATTTTAACATATTAATCATAAAATCTCAAAATGTTTTGTCTTTAAAAAATCGTACTCTCTAAGGCTTAAGGGCAAACTGTTTAAGTGTAGCAACGTTCAAAAATAAAAATTAGAAAAATCAAACACCAAAATTCACAAAATCGCGAATTAAAAAAATCACCTCTAAGAACATGTTTTAATCGGTTTTAGATGGCGAAAGAAGATAATTAGATGAAAATCAAAAATTTGGGAATTGGGAGGGATTAAAATTTTTAGAGACAATTTTGATCCCACGAAAAATTCCCAGGAGTAAAGGATTCAGAAATTCCAGAACGAATCACTTGTAGAATTTCTGGATGAGCCAATGAATCAATGAAAGAATTCTGGCGGAATTGAAAGGGATCCCTGAAATAACACCCTGAAAATAACCTGAAAGAATCAAGGACTTCCATAAGAAATTTTTAGGAACCGTATAAGTCCCTGAAGGAATATCGGGAAGGGATAAATATAGAAATCGTGGTATGAATTCCAGGAAAACTCCTGAAGATATGTCAGAAAAAATCAATAAAGGGATTCCTGGAGGAATTCCTGAAGAAATCTCCGGAGAAATTCCTTAAAAAATCTTGAGAGGGATCCTCGAAAGAACCTTGCTGGAATTCCAAAACGAAAACCATATGCAACCCCCGAAAGAATCTCAAGAAACACAAGGAAACCCTAAATGAGAATCCCAGGAACAATTCCTGAATGAATTCTGGTACAAATCGTTGCGAGATCCCAGGAAAAAACAAAAAAGACGATCTGGAAAGAACCAGAGAAAAAATCCTAGGAATACATTGAACAATTCCTCGAGGAGCTGTGGATAAAATTCCTAAAGAATCACTGAAGAACACCCAGACGATTTTTTTTTCAAATAATCCCTGGAAGAATTCCTGATCGAAACGTAAGATAGTTCTCTTAAGACATGCCGGGAAAATCAGTAAAGGAATTCCGGGAGGAATGTTGAGAAGAATCCCTGAAGAAATCCTCAAAAAATCCTCAAAAGAATTCAGTGGAAACATTATGAAGAAATTCCAGGAAAAATTTTCAAACAAATTCCAGAAAAAAAAATCAATGGCGGAATAATGTGAGGAAACCCTAAAAGACTCTCCCGGAAGGAACTGTTCAAGTAAACCTGGTTGGAATTACCAATAATCATTTTAGGAATATCGGGAGTGATCCCTAAAAGAATTCCATCAGGATTTCCCGAAGAATACCAGAACAAATTTCATCAGAATTTCAGAGCGGAACCCCTACACACTACGAAAAAAACACGTGAAATTATGTCATTTAAACCGACATCCTGCAGCGAGTAAAATGACACAAATTCACGTCTGTAGTTGATTTTACAGGACACCGAATGATGCAAAATCTCTTGGAAAACTTCTGAAAATATAACCTCAAACGAAACACTCCTTGAGACCTGTTTTATGAAAAGGTTTTCTCTTCCTGAATCACTCCATGGTTTTTCTTTGATTATAAGTAAAAAAACTTCTCGTTTCTCTATATTCTAATTCAGGAAAAAAATGACCACGTGGTTTATGGACAGCCCCCTATTAAGTACTGTTCCTTTTAATTCCATTTTTTTTCAATTTATTTTTTATTTTTGTGTATTTCATCTAATTGCTAATTCTACACTTCTTAATTCCACTAAAAATGTGCATCCTTTGACGTATTTCGACCTCAACTGTAAGGTAATCTTCACTGTCTAGTATTTGACTCGAATTTTAAGAAAACACATTTATTTCGCATTGGAATCTGGATTCATGAATATTGGCCTTGCAGCAACGTTTGCGTCACCTAGTGAGCACCCCACGTAACCATTAGCACAATATTTCGCCTTTTTGGCCATATAAAGCTATTATATGGCCAATATAGAGCAGATTAGTTTTATACTAGCACTATATTAGCAAGGCGTGTCATATGGTTACTTGGACAGTTTTTGACATAATTGTTCCTCCGTGTACAAAGTATGGATCTTATGGATAACTTTTCCGAAAACAGTACGATGAAGTCCTATTAATAGGACGATGGGTTTATATTTTGAATTGCTCTAGGGTTTTCACCAGACCATTCTCCAAGAGCTCTTACCGAAATTTCTAACAAAAGTTATCATTGTGGGGTCTACCAGTAGCATTGCATTTGGGTTGGTAAAAATTGATTATTCACGAGATGAAAAGTACGTGACAAATTCAGCTTCCGCTTTGTCTGCAACAAACATTTTCGAGATCATGTCATTATCTGTTGCCAGTTGGGATAAAGAGTAATCACCGCGTCTTCGTTGTTGCTTGTTTTGTGCATCTTTTATCTGACAATTCTCTTCACTGACCAGTAGATTGTTTCTACTGGGAATTTTACAGACTTCTCCGGGAGCTCCCTGGAGACCCTGGAAGTGCTCTTCTTTGGATTTTTCCAAAGCCCTCGATGAGGGTTTTTTTGGATCACTTCACTATTTCCTTCCTCGATTCCTTCCAAAGGTTTTCCCGGAATTACTTCTAGATTTCTTTGCTGTATTTTTTTAGACTTTTTTTAAAGAATTCTACAGGAATTTTTTTGATATTCTTTCCAGTGTTCCTTCCAAGTTTTCCCCAAAATTTCTCACTGAATTTCTTGACGCGTAAATGACATTCTGGCTGGTGGTGCTACAGCGAAGCAGCAGCCACCTTTTCACTGGTGATAGTTCAGGAGGGGTTTTTCGCAATTTGAGTAAAAGGTAGAGGGGCGCCTTGTATATGGAACTTTGGTAATGGGGGGGGGGGGTATTTAGCCCCCCAAAACCCCTTCTTTGAGCACGGTTTGGGATCACCGGGATTCCGTGTGCAGACATGTTTGATTTTCAGGTTCGCGCAAAAGCGCATTCACGCAGCAAAAGCTGTATACAACCAACGCTGGAGATGGATGCACGTGATTGGTGAGCTCGTTCCGTGCTATTGTTTTGCGAACAACACAGAAAAAAATATTTATGTAAAATTCAGCGGAAAATCATGCACATAAAGGGAATAGTGCATATTTACATGAGATGTCATGTAAAATTACGTGACGTTCGTGTAAATTTCCGCTAATAGTTGCGTAACCGGTTGGTATCCATGATGGTTTACGCGATGGTTGGCGGAAATTTACACGATGGTAATGTTATTTTACATTATATCTCATGTAAAAGTGCACTAACTCTAGCACTCCCTTTATGTGCATGATTTCTCGTTGAAAGGTCATATTACTTATCAAAGTGAATCCAGACCCAGCGATGGTTTCCGGACTAACAAGCCTTCCTTCCTGAAGCCTTTAGTGGAGTCGCAGCAGTAAACGCACAATAAAGGTTGCTGAATGTTCCCTCTTGCAACCTAATTGCAAGGACGTTGCCAGTGCTGTTACTGTACCGTTTAAGAGTGTCTCTGAAGCTTGCACAGTGAAGAGGTTGACCACTCTCAGTCAATTATTCACACAGAAAAAAATAATGAGATTTACACGTCATGTAAACTTCATTTTAGTCATGTAAACTTAGTGTTATGACGGTTTACATGATATATCATGTAAATTTGTGTTATATGTCATGTAAACTCTCAGAGTCATGCTAAATTACATGACATATAATGGAAGTTTACATGATATTTCACGAACTTTACATGATATGCCATGTATACTTCTGTGATATCCCACGCTCCAATTATGTGCATCATATATCATAGAATTTTACATTCTTTTTTCGATCTGTGCAGCTGATTCATTGTGCAACTGTCATTGCATTGGTTCGGGTCAATCACGAAGTAGCAGTTATAGATATGTGCAGTCAGCCTAAGCTATGCTGAGCTCAAATTTCTCACTGGCTTTCTTCTGCATATTTCCACCAGATTTCTCTCCACAGTTTCTCTCCGGAGTAACACTGACACAAGAGTTTTTTCAAGAATGTTCCATAGATGTTTTCTCGAAATGGGTTCTAGAGTTTCTTGCGGATTTTTCTTAGCGGTTTCCTGGGACATTTTCCATTGATTTCCACGTGATTTACCCAGGTATTTTTTTAGGATTTCTTCCAGAACATCTTCAACGGGATTAGCCAGGAGGTTCTCTTGGGATTGTCCATAATTCCTTACAATATTCCTTCTCGGAATTTTTCACCGATGATCTAGCGGTAGCAATTCTGTTTTTTTTTTCTTTCGACTATTCTACAGATGTTTCATCCGGATTTTCTTCAGATTTTTCCCATAGAATCACTCAAGTTTTCCTGGAGTATTTCCTGAAACTGCTACAACAATTTTCCATAGGATTTTTCCAGAGATTTTTGCAGAGCTTTCCTCGAAGTTTCTTGCTTCTATCGAAGCTCTCCCCGGGACCGCTGTTGCAAGTTTTCCCCAATAGACATACCTTCTCTCAGAGATTTTTTTTCTACAAAATATCCCATAAATTCTCGTATTTTTCTCTGGTTTCCATTTCAACTAAACTATTCGGGAAATTTTACACAAATTTTATCCAGGTGTTCGTGAGAAATCATGGGAGTTTTCCCCAAGTTTTTCTCACAAAATAAACGACAGGGACATGGAAAATCTGTGGAAATTTAGTTTGATTGTGTGGTAATTTGAATTTTTATTTATGCATTCTTTCTTTATGATTTTTATTATTAGTCTTTGAATTATATATGTTAGTTGTCACGTTAGAAAGGGACACCTAATAGAGGTGTATGGAAGAAGTTGAAAACCACTGCACGCGTGAAACGAAACGCATTCCAGAGCGCAGTGATGGGCTCCAGTCAGCCAGCGGCGACATCCTAGGACATTTCCAACAGAGCGACAGTCGCAAATTTCACATTTCGTAGCGTGTACAAATTTCGCTCTCGGGTTAGCAATTACGGTGCGCTTCATTTGCTGCGAAATATTCAGACCATTTACTGATGAGTTCTATCGGCGTCGTCGGTCGGTGTGCTGTGCACTGTGCAGCTCTCATGGTTTCCACATCACCTACACTCAAAATTGCTGACAGGCAGGGATGTCCTTCGTCACTGTGACATGGCAGCGTGGCGGCACGGCATGGTGCAAGCTAGGGGAGTAGGTAGGTAAATCTGAGAGTGGTGATGGGCTTTCGCCAGGACACACTCTGTCATCGCCATATTGGTTGAGCTGCTCTTCGGGAGCCCAAGGGATAAACCGTCGTCCTCACTCTCACCCTATCGCTGATTGTAGTCGTCAAATGTACGACAGGAGACATGAGAATTTGTAGTATGTATCTACGTACGAGTAGACAGTTTACCAACAGCAGCGGCGTCCAGATCTGTCCACCGGCGGCGGAAGTGGTGAAGAAAGAGTACGGTATGAAATGATCTGGTCTCGTTAGCTTAGGCGGCGTGGTGGTAGCTGGTAGGTGGGAGAAAATTTGATGGGTGGCTGGGCAAATCGTTAATTATTCAACTGGAAATTGAAGCTTCATCATGGTTGTCATCGTTGTCAGCGCCACTGGCAGTCCACTAACAAGCTGGAGTGCTACACGGCTCCATGTTCTGCGGTAGGTACCATCAAAAGCAATCTTCGAACTGGAAAGCTGTGAGGATGAAACGATGAACTTGAGAAAATCGGTTTTGGCTTGGAAACATATTTTGTTCGCCTCTAAAGTTTTCCCAGAGATGGAAAATGTTTATTGACAATTTCATTAAACTAAGTTTCGTTTAATAACTAGAACGATATAGTAGGTCCCCTAATTGACGACCTTTGTAGTATTCTATCTGCCAAGTATTCTAAGAATTGCGAAAAGAATGGATAAATAACAATTCGGTGGATAAATAACGGCGGTGCACTATTCAGCCACATCACGTTTCCTAAATCAGTAAGCTGTTACAAAAAAAAAATCCTACAAATGTTTGCCCGTGTTAACAGCAATCATCCGAGCACGTAATTCCTAATCTAACCCAATTATCACTCATTTGAAAAAGTAATCACTATAATTGCAAACTGGTTTGTTACTCTAGATTTGCAGCGGTGGCTGGCTGGTAGGTAGGGTAAAAGCCCCCTTCTTCGGCCTAGTACCTATATTCATCTCATTTTGTCTCAAGGACTAGAGATGTGCGCCGTCGAGATTTATTACTTCACGCCGCCGGATGTTTTGATTTTCTAACACGCCGCCAGCTTAAAACTCATTACGCCGCCGAACTTAGAATTTCCCCAATAATCTTCAGAAAATAATCGATTTAAGTTTAAACGCTCCCAAAATGAATGCATGTCATTCATTGCCGAATAAACAAAATATTTCGTTCAATGATCCTGTTGAGATTTTAGTTACTTTTTAGTCACTTATATATCATCATATAAAAATCCTAGCAAATATCATATTCTTCACACAAGGTGTATAAAGCATGCAATGACAGCATGCATGCTTTTCCCCGCGTGACGTCATAACGACGTTCGTTTATAATTGAGGGGGTTAGAAGCAAAGGGGTGTAAGTGACAAAAACCCACTTTCGAGTAAATGAGGTTTAAAATTTTTCGTCAATTTTTCATTACCGTCGTGCGGGGCTACTTTTGAAATGCGGGGCTACTTTGGACACTTTTGAATATGGATGTTTTGAATTCAAAATATGGTTCAAATCTGTTTGATGTCTTAAGAACTATTATAAAGCAATAGTTTTCCCTTCATTTGGTTGAAATTATTTTTCAAACAGACCGTTTATTGCTTGTCAGGACGAGAAAAAACATCGAATAATCCAATATAATATACATAACGTATCAGAACATTTGGTCTGTAGGCATTGTTTCTACAGTTCATAAATTTCAAAGGGTTGATCAATTCATTCAAAATGTATCAACGTAGCATATACAATCAAATATTTGTATCGTTATACGTTATAAATGACCGTTTCGCCCAAATAAAGGATTGATGGTCCCTTTTTTCAGGCTCACACTTGTTCGCTACCTAGCGAATTCTATCATATCTATCATTTCATTATCCACTTTGATCTCTACTCCCTTATACTATGAGTAGAAAGAGACCGATATAGCCACAAAATCATCAAGTTATTAATAGAATACGGTCGATAAATCAGCATATGATATGAAAAGTTTGGCTCAAAAAAGAAAAGTGTTCTATCCTATAAGATCGAAAAAGCTAATAGGAAGAGCACGCCGCGATATAGACATACCTCTATGAACGAAGTGCGAATTCCGAAAAAGCTACCGATCGATAGAATTTGTGATGAAAACAGAACAATACATTAGGCAGTCGGGTGCCTGAAACTTTTGCCAGTCTTGGTAAGGTGGTATGAACTACCAACCAAGCCGATCTGTTTAAAAGCACAGGTCGCACGGCAGAAGTTTCACGCATTCGATGTATTCGTTCAATACATGGCCTACTTGCCTAATTTCACCTTCTATAAAAATTTTCACACTTGTTCGCTACCTAGCGAATTCTATCATATCTATCATTTCATTATCCACTTTGATCTCTACTCCCTTATACTATGAGTAGAAAGAGACCGATATAGCCACAAAATCATCAAGTTATTGTGTATAAAAATTGCGGAAATTCATTCACTAGTCTGGGAGTTATAATGTCATAAAGTTGAAAAACCATGAAAAAGTGTATAAAGAAGCCCCGCACGACGGTACATACATACAAAATGTGAGGAATTTCAAAATCAACCCAATTTTCTCCGATGTAATGAAATCTGAAGAATTCAGGTTCTAATAATTCAATTCATGCCATAACTTAAGAATTATTTAGGCAGCATCCATTTATTACGTAACGCTAAAATTTATATTTTTGCGACCCCCCCTCCCCCTCCGTAACGCTTTTTTGTATGGAAATCCAAAAATTTTTGTATGGGCCGTAACGCTTGGCCATACTACCCCCCTCCCCCAAGAGCGTTACGTTATTTGTGGACTGCGCCTTATGGATTTTTTTTTATTTAGGGTATTTGTGCCTATCTTAGTCTCATTAAGGATGTGCAACATGAAAAATCACTCACAGCGCAATGTATACGCTTCAAATTTAATGATACAAACCTTTAACACACGTGCTCACTTCCACTGTTGATCTTGCGATGCACTAGAGTGGGATTTACCTTCAATATTTGATTTAATTGCGATCACAAATCGCGAGCCACTCGCACCTATCTTCAGCACACCGTAAAATTTTCATCTCATCGCGGTCCACCGGGTGGCCCCTTATTCATCTCAACAATATTTACAGCAAATCCACAACCACTCTCACATTTTCTCATCGTAGAGCATTCTGCACTCAGCTACTAACGCACTCCCTTTCCCTAGCAGGTGACAGTTTCATTGTGATTGTTTTCCTCTCTCGCAAAGGAGAAGTCATAACAATGTGCGGCGCGACGAATCGTCTATGCTCGCTCCCCACGTTTTGCACTCGCATACATTCACAGCTGATTGGCAAATCAGTGCTGCCGAACTGGATGATAGTTCGTAAAGCTTGAGCGGTAGCAGCATATTTAGATGAAAACCAAACCAAATATTTTGAAAGAAATGGCGTTGGAAAATGAAATTATTGATCGATTTGCGTAGAAGTTCGATTACCAAGATGTTAAACCAAGAAACGACCATATTCTGATTGAAAAAACATCGTATTTGTAGTGACCAAATCTCATTCAATTAACTACTTGTTTCTTGATGTCTGGCACCGCTGTGATGCTTGCTTTGGTGCTTCGGCAGAGATGTGCGCCGCGGTTAAAACATCATTTTTGGTCGTCGGCGGCGGCGGCGTTAAAAATGAGAATTCAATATTTCGCTCTTTTACATCTCATATAGCGAAACATTTTAACAAACTATACTTTGCATATGAGAATGTAAATACACTAAAACCTCAATTTATGCATGTTATTTTAATGCACTTTTTAGTTTATGCACCTTTTTTATGACCTGCATAAATTAAGGGAAAGCTACTCAGAACCAATATTGTGCATAAGAATATTTAATAATGACGGTAACTATTGCAACGGCGGCTAGAGGGTGTTTATAAGGATGAGCAAATGGAAGTCACAGGGGAGTTTCAGGGGGTTCCCAGGGGTTTCCGCGAGGTACCAGGAGATCTCCGGGGGGTTTTCGGGGGTCTGAGGGGGTTTTCGAAAGCATTGCAGAGAGTTTCAGAGGATTTTCGACGGGGTTTGGAGGCGTTACTGGTACGTTTTCGGGGGTTTCCGAGAATCTCACGTGCGTAAAACGGGTGCAAGTGGGTCTTAGATGGATTCGGAGGCGTTAGGCAGGCGTTTTTGGGGGTTCAGATGCGTTACATTCGGTCCGAGAGGATTTTAGAGGGATTTTGGAAGCATTTCAGGAAGTTTTAGAGCATTTTTGGAGGGATTCAGAGGCCTTATGGAGGCGTTTTCGGGGGTTTCGGAGCGTCGCAGGTGCGTTACATGGGGTACGAGGCGGTTTAAGGGGAATTTTGGAGCCATTTCAGGAAGTTTCAGAGCATTTTCGGCGGGATTCAGAGGCGTTACGGAAGCGTTTTTTTTTATGCACAAATTTCCCTCATTTTATGCCTTTTTTAATTTATGCACCCCCAGCCATGTGCATAAATTGAGGTTTTAGTGTAGTAACTTGTAATTGCGCACTCGTATATAGTGCGGCAGACAATTGGGTTGTTTAGTGAATTAAATATTGCCATTTTCTTTAGCCTAATCGAAAGAGCTCATTTTTCTGAGTATTAGGTGATTTTATTGCGTTCCAATTTCTTTGTTTTGATGGTTAAATGAACAAAACAGTTTCAATTTCCGTGACTAGAATGACAGTTCAATCGATAAAGTGACAGTTCACCCCGAACAAAAAAATTTCTCCATACAAACTTTAAATGCATTTTAAAAATAGTTCCCGGGCACCAAAAATGATGAAATTCTGGATTTCGACTAATTTTTGGACAGAGATTCCGATTATGCAATAATCTGGATACCCCTAAAGAACCCAATTAAACGTTCCATAATAAATAAAAAAATCCATAAGGCGCAGTCCACAAATTACGTAACGCTCTTGGGGGAGGGGGTAGTATGGCCAAGCGTTACGGCCCATACAAAAATTTTTGGATTTCCATACAAAAAAGCGTTACGGAGGGGGAGGGGGGTCGCAAAAATATAAATTTTAGCGTTACGTAATAAATGGATGCTGCCTAAATAATTCTTAAGTTATGGCATGAATTGAATTATTAGAACCTGAATTCTTCAGATTTCATTACATCGGAGAAAATTGGGTTGATTTTGAAATTCCTCACATTTTGTATGTATGTAATGAAAAATTGACCCCCTCAATTATAAACGAACGTCGTTATGACGTCACGCGGGGAAAAGCATGCATGCTGTCATTGCATGCTTTATACACCTTGTGTGAAGAATATGATATTTGCTAGGATTTTTATATGATGATATATAAGTGACTAAAAAGTAACTAAAATCTCAACAGGATCATTGAACGAAATATTTTGTTTATTCGGCAATGAATGACATGCATTCATTTTGGGAGCGTTTAAACTTAAATCGATTATTTTCTGAAGATTATTGGGGAAATTCTAAGTTCGGCGGCGTGGTGAGTTTTAAGCTGGCGGCGTGCTAGAAAATCAAAACATCCGGCGGCGTGAAGTAAGAAATCTCGACGGCGCACATCTCTAGTCCTTGAGACAAAATGAGATGAATATAGGTACTAGGCCGAAGAAGGGGGCTTTTACCCTATTATGGAACGTTTAATTGTCTGCCGCACTATATACGAGTGCGCAATTACAAGTTACTACACTAAAATCTCAATTTATGCACATGGCTGGGGGTGCATAAATTAAAAAAGGCATAAAATGAGGAAAATTTGTGCATAAAAAAAAACGCTTCCGTAACGCCTCTGAATCCCACCGAAAATGCTCTGAAACTTCCTGAAATGGCTCCAAAATTCCCCTTAAACCGCCTCGTACCCCATGTAACGCACCTGCGACGCTCCGGAACCCCCGAAAACGCCTCCATAAGGCCTCTGAATCCCGCCAAAAATGCTCTGAAACTTCCTGAAATGCCTCCAAAATCCCTCTAAAATCCCCTCGGACCCAATGTAACGCATCTGAACCCCCAAAAACGCCTGCCTAACGCCTCCGAATCCATCTAAGACCCACTTGCACCCGTTTAACGCACGTGAGATCCTCGGAAACCCCCGAAAACGTACCAGTAACGCCTCCAAACCCCGTCGAAAATCCTCTGAAACTCTCTGCAATGCTTTCGAAAACCCCCTCAGACCCCCGAAAACCCCCTGGATATCTCCTGGTACCTCGCGGAAACCCCTGGGAACCCCCTGAAACTCCCCTGTGACTTCCATTTGCTCATCCTTATAAACACCCTTTAGCCGCCGTTGCAATAGTTACCGTCATTATTAAATAATTCTTATGCACAATATTGGTTCTGAGTAGCTTTCCCTTAATTTATGCAGGTAATAAAAAAGGTGCATAAATTAAAAAGTGCATTAAAATAACATGCATAAATTGAGGTTTTAGTGTATTTACATTCTCATATGCAAAGTATAGTTTGTTAAAATGTTTCGCTATATGAGATGTAAAAGATCGAAATATTGAATTCTCATTTTTAACGCCGCCGCCGCCGACGACCAAAAATGATGTTTTAACCGCGGCGCACATCTCTGCCGAAGCACCAAAGCAAGCATCACAGCGGTGCCAGACATCAAGAAACAAGTAGTTAATTGAATGAGATTTGGTCACTACAAATACGATGTTTTTTCAATCAGAATATGGTCGTTTCTTGGTTTAACATCTTGGTAATCGAACTTCTACGCAAATCGAGCAATAATTTCATTTTCCAACGCCATTTCTTTCAAAATATTTGGTTTGGTTTTCATCTAAATATGCTGCTACCGCTCAAGCTTTACGAACTATCATCCAGTTCGGCAGCACTGATTTGCCAATCAGCTGTGAATGTATGCGAGTGCAAAACGTGGGGAGCGAGCATAGACGATTCGTCGCGCCGCACATTGTTGTGACTTCTCCTTTGCGAGAGAGGAAAACAATCACAATGAAACTGTCACCTGCTAGGGAAAGGGAGTGCGTTAGTGGGTGAGTGCAGAATGCTCTACGATGAGAAAATGTGAGAGTGGTTGTGGATTTGCTGTAAATATTGTTGAGATGAATAAGGGGCCACCCGGTGGACCGCGATGAGATGAAAATTTTACGGTGTGCTGAAGATAGGTGCGAGTGGCTCGCGATTTGTGATCGCAATTAAATCAAATATTGAAGGTAAATCCCACTCTAGTGCATCGTAAGATCAACAGTGGAAGTGAGCACGTGTGTTAAAGGTTTGTATCATTAAGTTTGAAGCGTATACATTGCGCTGTGAGTGATTTTTCATGTTGCACATCCTTAATGAGACTAAGATAGGCACAAATACCCTAATTGTACACCGGCCAACAGTCGGCAGTCACGTGTCACAATCAGCTGTGATTCCCGATAATCACCTGCTGCACGCCCCCCCCCCCCCCAAATCCTATCCCGTTCCTCGCCTGTAGGTACAAGAACCCTACGTCGTTTCATGTGGCTTATCGTGTACATTCATCAAACCTTACGCAAGATTTTAGCTTGGATTCGTCACTCTCAGACAGTGTGTCGAGTACCTACATCATTGTCATTAGTACATTGTTGTATAAATGCACCGATGAAAATTTAGTGTTGAATCATGCGACGAAAAATGGATATTACATGTAAAGGGTCATTTTACAATGCTCACCGTTGTATCACTCAAAGATCTCTTATGCCCGGATATTATTGTAACTCAATCACTTTTTTCAACTGTGATCAAATTAACTAGAACACAACAACGGTGTAATGTTCCCATCGTCACCTTCGGCTGTCATTGGCGTCCAGATATCTGGTCGTGCTGTTAGGGTAGTTTTCCATTCTCCCCCTACGAGTACCGGCGATAGTGACTCACCTCACACACATGGAGCGTGCGGGTTTTGCGATCACACCGCGTCTGATTCGAGAACTCTAAAAACTTGACGTGTACGATTTGTATATGGGCTTGAGTGAGGTGGAGAACACATGTTCCCTCCGGTTGTTGCTAGGTACTTTGTGAGCAGCACTGATTGCGAAATAATTAAATTTAATGACTGTCAAAACGTTGTTGCTGTCTAAATTGCTGCATCTATTGTCAAGCGCGCTGCAATCCGAATCAATTATTAGTCAGACGATTCTCTTGTGTGCTTGGTGAACTATGTATGTATAACACCGGCCCCGTTCAGTTTAAATATACCAGCTCTGTTTCGTATATGGAAATACCGTAAACTGGAGTAACATAGATAGCAAAATGAAATAACGTATAAAGTTTTGCTGCGGTTCTGCTTTTCTAGGGTCTAATAATATTTTTAATTTATTTTAAACAACGGCACATACAGCACAGAGGCGTAACATGGGTACACAGATAAAAATAATTAGATTTACACGTCATGTAAACTTCAGTTTAGTCATGTGAACTTACTCTTATGATGGTTTACATGATATATCATGTAAATTTGTGTTATATGTCACGTAAACACACAAAGTCATGCTGATTTACATGACATATAATGGAAATTTACATGATATTTTATTACTTTCACATGATATGTCATGTAAACTTCTGTGATATCCCACGCTCTAATCATGTGCATCATATGTCACTGAATTTTACACTCTTTTTCAATCTGTGTATTACATAGGGGATTTCGGGGGTTTCGGTGGGGTTCAGAAGCGTTATCTGGTGTCCGAGGGGGTTTAGGGGCATTTCGAAGGCATTTCAAGAAGTTTCAGAGGATTTGGTAAAAACACGTCTTTAAATTTTACTGATGATAAATCGACTGATTTGGTGGAATTGATTATGTTTGGCTACGCAGTCATTTATTGAACAAACGACGTTCTTTATTTGTCCCCCTGAGGAAGACACAATCCCCGTGTCGAAACGTCGGGCAAATAAAGAACGTCGTTTGTTCAATAAAATGACTGCGTAGCCAAACATAATCAATTTAAATTTTACTTTACATCAGAGATGCCAGATTATTTTTATCAAAAATCTGTATCAATACAGATTTTTCTGTATCGCCGTTTTTCAGTGTATAGCAGACACCGAAAATCCTAGATTTCAATAAAAACTAACAAAAATGTACTACTTGTTGACGGTTTAAAATTTTTACTGGTTTTTATTTTTCTAAAACATGTGTGAAAGAGAATGTACAAATTTTCATAATTTTTTTAAAGTTTTTGCAGCAATTTATAAGTTTCCATTAAATTTATTGAAAATAACTTAAATTTTTATGCTTTCTGGAGAAATCTGTATCAAACTTCAAAAATCTGTATTTTTCTGTACTCTGAATCTTGTCTGTATAGAAGTTAAAAAATCTGTATAATACAGAAAAATCTGTACATCTGGCATCTCTGCTTTGAATGCTCCTTATCTGTGGTGCGGTTTTTAGACATGGCATATATTTTTTTTAGGATATTTCAACATCCTTCTATTATTTGAGATGAAAAGATTGCATATTTATTATTATTTTTTTTTTGTCTGTATTAACGAGGTTTTTAGCCCTAGGCTAGTTCATCTCGGGACCAACGCTTTACTTCCCTTCCGAAGGAAGAACTCACATTTTGTGAGTTTGTCGGGAGTGGGATTCGATCCCAGGTCCTCGGCGTGATAGTCACGTGTTCTAACCATCACACCAGGTCCGCTCCACACAAAAACAGCAGAATTTTTGTGCCCTCAGTGTGGACAAGTCTGCCAATTAGGAATCGAGCCTGTCACTCACAGCATGGTCTTGCTGAATACCCGTACTTACCAAACCGGGCATGGCATACAAAGAAATAACAGAAAGGGCTCCTAAAAGAATCTCAGAAGAAGAAAACATACTCCTTAAGAAGTCTCGGTAGGAATCTCTAAAGTAATGTGAGAAGGAACTCATTTTAAAATCCCAGATGCAACAATATCAGAAAAATAAACTTGGAGGAATCATGGAAGGAACTCTGAAAGGAAACCTAAAAAGAACATCTGGAGGAATCCCAGAAAAAGCTCCTAGAGAAATCTTTAAAGGTGAAATTCTGAAATGTAGGCATCTTGAGAGAAACCTTGAAGAATCCTAGAGAAACTCCTCGAGGCATCACAGCGAGAAGTTCTTGAAAAAAAAATCCTTGAAGAATTCCTGGAAGCATCTTGGAAGGAATTCCCAAAAAAAAAACAAGAAGGAATCCCGTAAGGAGTTCCCGTTGGAACTTTAGGAAGAACTATTGAGGAATCCTATAAGGAATCTCTTTAGGAATCTAACAAGGTTCCTTCAACTCCTGGAAGAATCACAGACAGAACTTCTGAAGAAATCCTTCTATTCCTGGAAGATTCTTGGCATGATTTTCTTGATAAAACACGGAAGAAATTCCAGGAGTAATCTCGAAAAGTATTGCTGAACGAATTCCGGAAGAAGCCATTGAAGGAATCGCGGATGGAATTCCTGGAGGAATCCCAGATGAAACCTTTTCGAGAATCTCGGAAGGAACTCCTGGAAAAATCTCAGAGGAAACCTCTGGAGGAATCATGAAAAAAAAACTTCGGGAAGCTCCATGAGCAATCCTAGAAAGAACTCTTGAAGCAATGCTAAAACTTTTCTGCCATGGGTTTGTTCAGGACTTATGTAGGAGTTCTCTTTGTGATTCTACCGACTGTGCTCGTGTTGGTCCGGCTTGGACGGCCCTACAGCAGAGGCTGGCAGCCGTTATGAATGGATGGAGAAGACCGACGTTTGGGGATCTACTGAGGCCTGCCTTGGCGGACATAAACAGGTATAGACGAATAATTATTTAGATTTTTTTGTGAAACAACGTCGCCTTTGTTAACGAGTGTAACAGAAGAATCGATGTAGATGCTCCAAATTTTCATTTAAACCTTGAATAATAAATTGTAAATACTATTAGTAAAACACGTTGAATAGACAAATTAATAAAACCAAATTTAACCAAAAAAAAACTACCAGGAGTTCAAGAAACCCTCTTAGATTCTTAAAGGAATTCCTTACAAAATTCCCCAAATAGGTCTTCCTGAAATTCCTCCAGGAACACTTCACGGAATTCCTTAGTTGATTTTCTACGCATTCCTTCCGGGTTGCTCCCAGGAATTCCGGAAATCCTGCAGGAATTGTTTCCGAGAGAAGTTTTCTCTGGAATTACTGGAGGAGTTCTTTTTTCTTCCTTTCTTTTTCGATTTCTTAAGGAATTCCTTCCAGTACTCCTCCCAAAATTCCGGAAATTTTCTAGGAATACTTTCCGAGGTTCATGCAGAAATTGCATCTCAGATGCCTCCAGGCTTTCCGACTGAGATTACCCTAGAAGTTTCCTCAGGGATTTCATTAGGAGTTTCTTCTGGGATTCATCCAGGGATTCCCTCCAGGATTGTTCAAGAAGTTGTTTCCAAGATTTCACCATTCCTCCTTCTGAAATTCCTCCAAATGTTCGTTTTAGGATTCCTCCTAGAGTTTCTTCTGGGATTCCGCAATGATTAATTTTTCTTCTGAAATTGACCAGGAGTTCCATCTAGGATTCAAAAACGAGCCCCTTCCGACATTTCTCTAGAAGTTCCTTGTTGCCTACCTTAACCCTTTGGAGCCGGAGGGGTCATATATGACCCCAACGTAGAATCGGCAGTATAAATTCACTCATTCAATAAAACAGAATACTGCCTTCGGCGAAGTTGTTGCAAATTGAGTCCTCTATTAAGGAAAAATGGGAATATTTGTGTTTGAGACAATATTGACAACCTAGAACATCCAGAACACCATGAAATTTGGAAAAACGAAATAATTGACATACCAGTTGTTCTGAAAGCTGAATTTGGTAATGGGTTACGTTCATATGTATTCAATTAACCTTCATCAAGAATATCCAAAGGTGTTTTATATTCTGGGATGTTGTAGGTGTTCCAAACTGTCTACAAGAATAGTTTTATGTGTATTCGCCATTAATAATAGCATTGTATAATCTACTGGGATCCATGAAGCTTTTGACATCTACAATGTCATTTATAGACACTATAGGGATATTCCAGGTCAGCCGAACTACCTTGGAGGTCTACACTCATAACAACAGCCATATCTGTTATACTGAGTAACATTGCATAATCATCCGCAGTTACTGGAACAATCTGAAGTCTACTTGTCTATTATAAACCTTCGGGACATTCGTCTAAACTGTTATATGATAAAGCCCATCTACGAGAGTAACTTTATGTGTTTTCGAAATAAATAATACCATTGCATAATCTGCTGAGATTCGTGGAGCTCTTGAAATCTCAAATGTCATAAAGAGACGCTACAGAAATATTCCAGGTCAGGCAAACTATCTTGAAGTTCAGAACTTCAGGTCTACACTCGTAACAGCATCCATGTCTGAGTAACAATACATAAGCAATTGCGGTGACTCTATTGAACTTTCTGAAGACTTACTAGACATGATAGATTACAAATCGTAGCTTCGTATAATGAAAAAAGTTACTAGATGTTATGTTGGTTCGACTGTGATTGGAGATCAGAGATAGTTTCGGCTTTGCAGTCTTGTTTTAGTGGAACAAACTATTAAATTTTGTCCGACGTTTCGACACCGGGTTCGGCGTCTTCTTCTGGGAAAAAATTGATGTTGTTCTTTGTCTTAGGGTATGGTTGTTCTGTTACGGTCAGTATAAGGTTTTGGTCGGTACATGTCATATGGTTGGTCAACTGGTCAATTAAAATTTAATTGTATAGCTTAGTCACTTTTAGTTTTTCTCACTCTGTTTTCGGGCACTATTGATTGATTGATTGATTGATCAATAGTGCCCGAAAACAGAGTGAGAAAAACTAAAAGTGACTAAACTATAAAATTAAATTGTAATTGACCAGTTGACCAACCATATGACATGTACCGACCAAAACCTTATACTGACCGTAACAGAACAACCATACCCTAAGACAAAGAACAACATCAATTTTTTCCCAGAAGAAGACGCCGAACCCGGTGTCGAAACGTCGGACAAAATTAAATAGTTTGTTCCACTAAAACAAGACTGCAAAGCCGAAACTATCTCTAAAAAAGTTACTGTTACACCCGTAGGCTATAGGATCTAAACACAAGAACAGTCTGGATGACCTAGGATATCCCGACTGTTCTGATACTGTCTATTGAACTTTCAGAAGACTTACTGGGCATGATAGAGTACAAATCTAAGCTTTGTATAATGAAAGAAATTACCACTACATTCGTAGGCTTTAGGATCTAAACTCAAGAACAGTTTGGATGACCTAGGATATTCTGAAGGAGCTGATACTGTCTATTGCACTTTCAGAAGACCCACTGGACATAATAGAATTCAAATTGTAGTTTTGTTTAATGAAAGAAATTACCTTTACATCCGTAGACTACAAGATCTGAACTCAAGAACAGTTTGGATACCTAGGATACCCCGACTGATCTGATACCATCTATTGAACTTTCAGAAAACTTACTGGACATGATAGAGTACAAATGGAAGCTTCGTATAATGAAAGAAATTACTGTTACACCCGTAGACTTTAAGATCTAAACTCAAGCACAGTTTGGATGACCCAGGCTATCCCGACAGTATCAGATCACTGTTTTTTTGAACTTTCACAAGACTTACTGGACATGATAGATTACAAGTCGTAGCTTTGTATATACTGTTACACCTGTAGACTATAGGATCTTAACTGAAGAACAGTTTGTATGACCTAGGATATCCCGACTGTTCTGATACTGTATGTTGAACTTTCAGAATACTTACTGGACAAGATAGAACAAATCGTAGCTTTATATCATGAAAGAAATTACCGCTACATCCGTAGACTTTAGGAACTGATCTGAAGAACAGTTCGGAAGACCTAGGATACGCTGGGAAAAAATCCGGCTTCAAAGGGTTAAGAAGTTCTTTTTTCTTTTAAGATTATTTGAGTTCTTTCTAGGGTTTCTCCATAAGCTCTAATTAAAACTTCTTCAAGAATTCTATTACGGGAAGGCATTCCCTGGAGGAATCTCAGAACGAAGTTCTTGAGGAATCTTGGAAGGTATTCTTGGATGGCTCTCAGAATGGATTCCAGAAGAGATCTCGAGTGCAATTCCTGCAGGAATCTCATAAGGACTTTCTGTAGGAATCATGGATCGAATTTCTGGATGAATCTCAGAAGGGATTGCTTAAGGTATCCTGGATCTCCCGAAGAATCTCAGAAGGAATATCTGGAGAGGTTTCGGTGAGACTTAGAATCTTTAGAGAAATTCCAGAAGGAGTTCCGGGAGGAATACTGGAGAATACTGAACGTCTCGGTGTCGGCACCGCTCAAACGTCAAATTTTCGGTGAGAGTAGGGGAGACTGAGGAGACTTGATCCCTGGGGAGACTTGTTCCCCCCATATTTTCTCGGAAACAAAAACATTTTTCTTCTAGCATATTTTTTCCAAAACTACTCCTGGCTACAAGTGATTTTGATTGTACATTGCATTATTTTTTAACGGCTGATGGTTTGTCTTCAGTCCTTCAGAAACCTTTTAGGCGATTCCGAAAAATCTCAATAACTTTGTGAAAATTGAACCAAATCGTGTCAAAATTTCAAAGCACATAGTTTAAACAAAATACTTTCAAACTTATTTATCCGAATAAGGCTGTTGTTAACATATTTTAATTAATTCAGCTTAGTATATAGAACAGTGACTTGGGGAGACTTGATCCCTCGAGGGTTACACACACATTATACAAGTGAAAAATAAAATTCTATTCGGAAGCCTCTATTTACTTGGAATTTTAGTTTTTTTTAGTTTTTTTAGTTTTTATTAATATGTATTTTAACTTAAATGCTAATTCTACACTCTGGAATTTTAGTCTATTCAACGATAAAATGTGTTAGATAATTATAACTTTAGTACAAATCAATAAAAGGGGGATCAAGTCTTCCCATTTTGAAAATACGGCATATCCTTAAAAATTTAAGGAAATCTTACAATTTCAAACACTCCATATTAAAACTCGAAAAGAAATTGAATAGGGAGACTCTGGAATTTTTTTCCCTTTAAATAAACCATGTGCTCAAAGGGGGATCAAGTGTCACCCATTTTTGAAAATCACATTATAAGACATGCCTCCATAAAAACACAGTTTTTAAAATTTTAACAATAATTTAAAGGCCTTCTGTTGTGTATTAACTTGCAATAGATGTTTACCTGCTATTTTGTACGGAAATCGGATCTAGTTTTGCGTTTTTTCTTAAAGTTTAAGGTAAATTAAGAAAAAGGGATAAAGTCTCCCCAGTCTCCCCTACTGTACTGTTTCATGACTGCATCGTTAGCATTGTTGCATCGTCGTATTGGTTGCACAGGATTGGTAATACAATGCATTGCGTCAACAATCCAGTAGAAATTGCTAGAAGCTTGTTTAATATATTAGATAGAAGGCTTTTGGACAGAAGGTCGAAGGACATATGCTCAAAGGACAGAAGGTCGAAGGACAAAAAGTCGAAAGGACAAAAGGTCGCATGGACAAGAGGTCGAATGGGACAAAAGGTCGAATGGGACAAAAGGTCGAATGGGACAAAAGGTCAAATGGGGCAAAAGGTCGAATGGGACAAAAGGTCGAATGGGACAAAAGGTCAAATAGGACAAAAGGTTGAATTGGACAAAAGGTCGAATGGGACAAAAACTCGAATGGGACAAAAGATCAAATAGGACAAAAGATCGAATGGGACAGAAGGTCGCATGAACAAAAATTTTAGTAGACCAATTTATCAGCTAGCATGTCTTGTTTATAAGGCAAAAAAATTGCCCATAGGCCGTCTCTTATTTTGAAAAAATTGGAAATGTTATAAGTTCGTTGTTGGAAAATGATCAATTTTGCTCAGAATTGATCTTTTAAAAATTTGAAGTCCGTATCTCAACGCATAGTGGTCCCTAAAAGGGCCTAAAGTTGTCAAAAATTGTATAGATCTAAAAAAACCTGAAATTTTTTTTCGTGGAACAAATCACGTTATTCTACTAAAACCGGTGATTTTAGGACCCTGAAGGGTCAGAAATGTGCTTAGAATTACGATATCTCTACTCGTTTCTAAGTTATTGACAAAAAACGACTGAAAAATCAGGCTTTTAACCATTTTTTCATAACCCTGAAGAAAACCTACCCTATTTTGCTTAATAACTTGAAAACGAGTTGAGATATCGGTTTTAGTAGAATAGCGTATTTTTTTCGTCTAAAAAAAATTTCATGCTTTTTATTCCCATACAATTTTTGACAACTTTAGACCCTTTGAGGGACCACTTTGCGTTGAGATACGGGCTTCAAATTTTGACACGTTCAATTCTGAGCTAAAATGATCATTTTTCAACAACGAACTTATACCATTTCCAATTTTTGCAAAATAAGGGACGGCCTATTGTCCATTCGACCTTTTGTCAATTCGACCTTTCTTCTTTCGACATTTTGTTCTTCGACCTTTTGTCCTTCGACCTTTTGTCCTTCGATCTTATGTATTTCGACCTTTTGTCATACATTCGGATCAGAACCCTACAACAGTCATTTACGAACCAAGGTTGAATACATATTATGTCGTTTTAGTTTTTGTGGCGGTGCTACACCGCTTCGTGCTACACTTTTCACTGCAAAACCGAACATTTTCGGTGCAGTTGCATTGGTGTGCGTGAATAAAAACCAAAATATTTACAACTTTGGAAACGTTGATTGGTGGACACGGTGTACACCCGCTACACTCTCGAATTTTTGAGTGCTGCACTATCTTGAGCGGGGGTCACCCGTAACGTGGGTAGATCACCTTAGAATGGTGCGTTGCGGTGTAAGATCTACCAATTCAAATTTTGATCTTGATATTTACCGTATTAATAAATATTCCAAGATCAAAGTTTGATGTTTTTTTGTGTTTTGTAGTTAATTTTGTTTCAATGTACTGCTAATCAACATTTTATTTCAGCAGGTTTGAGGTAAATTTATCGTAAGATATAAATAATGTTGTAAAAATATGCAACTGTGGCGAGCGTATCACTAATATGTAGCTTATTTGACGTACGATGTTAATATTATTTTATATTTCAGATTATCAACCGAAGAATCTGGTAATTCAACCAAGTGCCATCAAGACGACGAGGAATCCAGGATGAATCGGGCAGACAACGGATTCGAAGAATACTAATAATGGTGTGCCTGAACGTTGACCAAGTGTATCCTTTGGAGTTTACCCTTCCACTAACAACACCCAAATTCCCGTGACACCTAGGCCTGAGAGATCGTAGAGTTGTCTACATTTTTCATAGGTGTCCAAAACTAACCATCCTTTCCCATTCCTCAGCAGTCGCAAGGACGTGGCCAGGACAGTGCTCGACCATTGGAGGATTGCGTCAGTCTTGTCTAAGAGTCAGAGATTAGTCCCAAATCTTTGTGCTTTGGTTCGGACGGGAAGGAGGCAACCCTCATAACAGCGGTCTAGGACTGTACCACCTACGAATTTGTGCGACTCGCTTAATGCTAATGCTAATGCTAATGCTGCACTATCTTGAGCGGTGCAGAAAAAGTGCTACACCGGTGCAGCACGAAAATCAAAAACGAACACTTTCGGTGCAAAAGTGCTGCACCGGTGTAGCTCCACCGCAAAAACGAAAATGACATTAGTATACCTTCTGGCGCTTCTCGATGAGCTGCCCAATGCTGAGTGAAATGTTTCACAAATGTATACAACAACTTCTAAGGAAGCTTCTAGAAATGTTCATTCCAGAAGATTCTAGGATCTTCTATATCAATAAAAAATCTCTAAATTTATAAGGTGATCTGAAATGGCAATGGGGTGGGTTAAATGCACCAAAAGATGCGACAATCATAAAAGTTTATTTCAAAACTTTAAATGTGTTGTTCTATTGTAACATGTGACATTTATGCGTCCGAGGGCAGATTAGGCCTGTCCACTTTTATAAAAATGTTCTCTGATTCTCAAGTCCACCACCATATTTTTGATTGAATTATGAACGGTTGCATTTGTTGATGGTTTTTTGTGTTAAATACAAATTGCTTATTTTTTTCGATATCCTAATTTATAAAAAATAAAAAAAGGAAAGGTGTTTTAATGTCATGATTTGGCTCGAGAAAAGGTCAACGAATCTACATTTTTTCCACTGTTGCAATCGTGTTGGGCTTCAACGTGTTCGTCCCAAAAAAAAAAAAGAATTGTGAAAATCGACTAAGAAAGTAGTAAAAACTGAAAAATTTGAAATTCACTCTTGGCAGGCAGAACGGTATTTGACGAGACAGCTTGTGGAAAATGACAATTTTCCCATGTATTGTAAATATTTTATACATACAGTCTAAACAAAATTTGGGCACTATTCCTGATTTTCTTTAAACAAACACCTGCTTCCATTAAAACACCCCATTGTACGGTACCATAACTACCATTACATCTACCAGGCAGATGCAGGTGATTAACAATAAGTTGTATAACTCTGATGGCAAGGGAAGTGGTGGGCTGCAGTTAGAACCGGGAAATCCTTAAAAAAACACGGATAAAAAATAGAAAAAATTTTTTTTTTACTTATTTGTCAATTCCAGGCTCAGGCGCCACATGGGCATAACAGAGCCGAATTCATTTGTTTTTAACGTGGATTTCACATAAGAAATTTTATGTGCTCAATATAAGCACCAAAGAAAATCCTCCAACATTCACTTTTGTTTTTTTCCAGCATTTTCGATAGTAAGCATTTCGTTGCATCATATTTTTTCCTACAGTGCACAAAAGTCACCCGAGACCCGACCGATAGTCAACACAGAACAGCTGTTCTGTGTAAAATTATACCCACATACCTACCTACTAAGCGAAACAGCCGGCAACGAGCACGAAAAAAAAGAGAACTAGGCACTGATTTTCTAGCCACTTTTTTTCCTCTTTTTTGTTTGCCTATGCAGTCGCGTTTCCTGATGGCAATTACCGGCTTTACGGTCGATATAATGCTGATGTGAGTTAGTTTCGCGAAAATTGAGTCGCCTCGGTGTGCGCGGTGGTACCTACCTTCTGTTGCTACGGGAGAACGACGAACGGTGGATTTTGCATGACGCACGGCTAAATGTTCAGGTTGGTGGCAAGTTGGTTCCATCTGCTCCATCCAGCTTCGTGATTTGACTTGATGTTACATTGAACGCATTGGAAATTGTTCTAAGCGTTCAGAATCCACCAGAAATGCATATGTCAGTTAGTTTGGGCCGTGACGCAACTGGTCAGCCACTTTTTGTGCCAACTTTGGTAGACGCAATGGGAACGTTCTAGATTCGATGCAATTATTCGATATAAAGGAATGATGTATTCCGGTAACAGTGTGGGAGTGATTCTTCGCACGGATGCGAGCAAACACAAAATGAGAGTTTCGTCATAGAAATATTAGAACTAATGCTCATACGCCATACGGATATTCAGCAAGACTATGATGAGGGACAAGGGTTAGATATCGAACTTTTCGTAAAAGAAATTTCCTCTTCTTGCTTGGTCGCAGAGTATCTTCGTGCTTGACGATATTTACATTCGAAATGGTCATTGGCAGAGAAAGCACTCAGTTAATATGTAGAGATGAAAACTTAATTGCAGTTGTCGACGTTACTTTGAAGAAAAATAAGAAGTCATTACATTACA